>NW_017296741.1:2629576-2656905 GCF_001594075.2 Trachymyrmex cornetzi | reverse complement strand
ATATGAAAAATTCTGAGAAAAGATGTAGATTTTCTGAGAAATGTTCCAATTCGTATAAAAAATATAAGAAAATTATAAAATTATATAGAAATTCTGAAAAATTATATGAAAAATTCTGAGAAAAATGTTTACCAGGGACTAATAACGTAAATATACAATTAATTGATTGGTTTCGCTTGTACAGTAGTAGAAGAGGGCAGACACAATGGAAATACAAGATGAAATCTATAGATACGAATGGAAAGCCGGCAATACCTCAAGAATCTCAGTCACCCCGACCCCAAACTAAACTCTCGGCAGACATGAGCCCTGCTTTAATAGCGCAAGCTAATTGGACATTCGTAGAAAAATTGCTCAAGGTACCTTTATTTTATGAATATTATTGAACATGATTGAAATTTTATGTACAGTCAGCAATTAAAAGATTGTAACACTTTTTTAATGAGTTTTGGAATGCAGCCTACTTACCGAGCGATTAGTTTTTACTTATGGATTTATAAATAAGAATCAATAATTCGGTGAACAGACTGTATTCCGAAATCGTGAAGAAAGTGTTGCAATCTTTTAGTTGCTAATTGTACATTTATTATCTAGAATTACTTTTTATAATTCAAATATTAATCAAATTTTAAATAAGAAGAACCTTATATTCGGTTACCATATATTTCGGAAGCGGATCTTACAAGTACTTAAATATATATTTCTTTTGTAAATTTATATACTTTTCTAATTCTGCATATCACGCGCCGAAATATTTTTTCGGATTTAAAACTTCTTCATGAACAGAACCAGAATAGTAATATCACTTAAGATAAATGTGTATTTAAGCACTAAGATCCGCTTATATAGGAATATAGGAATATAGGATTCTTTTTAATTAAAATTTGAAAATACGAAAATAAGTAAAATGCAATCCGACTTTTATGATAGTAAAAAGACATTGTTAAAACTTCAACAAATACATATCATAATTTTTTCAGATTTTTATGTAATCCGGAACATAAAAAAATTTGCTCTCAAAAAAACCCCTGTTGTTAGAAAAGTTAAAATTCCATGGAAGATTAATATTTAAACAATATGAAGTGACTGTTAGACCGATATAATATTTGATTTATTATATTTATATCGATCTAACAGTCACTTCATATTGTTTAAATATTAATCTTCCATGGAATTTTAACTTTTCTATCAACAGGGGTTTTTTTTCAAGAGCAAATTTTTTTATGTTCCAGATTACATAAAAATCTTAAAAAATTATGATATATATTTGTTGAAGTTTTAACAATGTCTTTTTACTATCATAAAAGTCGGATTACATTTTACTTATTTTCGTAGATTTAAGTCGGAATAAGAGTATTGAAAAAATGTGATGTTAATTGAAATATTCATGACTTTCATACGAGTAAAGAAAAAATCCTTTTAAACTATAATGCTTGGGGGTATGTACTTCGGAAAAAAATAGTAAATGATGTTGGCTCTAAAAAGTTTAATTATTTGAGCACTCGGAAATACAGATTTTTATATTGAATACAAAAATATATATTTTTTCTGAAAAAGTATAATTATTTTTACGGCGGGTTAATTATTAGATTTCATTTATGAGCACAAAGACACACAAAAAAATAAAATTACATTTTATATTGTACGGAATAGTCTGTAAAATAATGTTGTGATGCTTCTCGCTATCGGTTTGTCATATAAGGCACAGTAATTAGTTTTCCGGTTATTTGATTAATGACAAAATAAATATTTTTTGTGTGTGTTTCTCTTATTTATTAAATCTCTTTGGAGTAGTTTCTCCTTCAATTTCGAGTATTTCCTGAAATATGTATCTGCATACCGTAAATGTTGATTTTGAATGAAATGAAAAAGATATAAAACACTAAAAAATTTTAAATGTAAAATTTTTATATCTTTATTGAAACTATAATGTCAAAAACATTTAAAACATAAAAAAAAATTAAATTTTTTATTCACACAAAATATTTTGCGGGCTGCAACTGGGGTTGCTGAGAGAACCAACACGATTTCTATTCGTTTTTGTACTCGTAACAAAACAACTGGATACTGATGTCTTTGTATACACAATGGCTAATATCAACATCACCAAGTTCTTTTAGGGATGAATATCGAATCCCTATTACTATTATCCATTCTTTCTTAAAATTCATAATCAAAATATCATATCAATCGTATCTTTAAAACCCCATATGTTACTGATAAAGATTAAATAATTTATTTTTGAACTATTTCTTAGAGTTATTTTTATACTTAAACTATATATTTATTGTATAAAATGATGGAAAAGTTTTATTTGAAGAGAACATTAATTTTGTATAGTTACATTTATTTCATATAAATTATATATATAAATTAAAATTTAATATAATAATTATTATTCTTAACATTTATAATTATAAAATTATTTTTATAATAAGGATTGTAAGTCCAAGACGAAGAGAATGTTAGTAGAAAAAATGGGATCGGAAGCCGTTGCACTTGGTCACGGGGGCGAGTCTCTGTCTGACGTTGAGGAGAATACTCTGGTCGCTAGTCTCTGTGATCTGTTGGAACGAGTATGGAGCCATGGATTACAAAATAAGCAGGGCAAAAGCGCTCTTTGGTCGCACTTGACTATGTATCAGGAATCGGAAGAATGTAATGACGCGACTAAATCTATAGATTCCAACTTTCTTTCTCCTGGTAAGATATGCATAGTTTAATATCGTATAAATATTGCGGTTTAATATGTTTAAATATATTATTTAAGTATAATATGTTTAAATATATATATTAATATATTATTGTATATTATATAATATATATTTTATATATCATTATATTTTTATACCTTTGATAATGCGCTTAGATATGATACGTACCTATATGTACAAGAGAGAAAATAATTATTTAATTGTAAATTACATTAAATCATTACTATTTTGTGGAAATGCAGCACTAGCGTGGTCCGTGCTACGGAAGCGACTCGATTGTACGTGTCTCCGTTTTGCAATAAGATAAAGTATTATAAAGTAGAGATTAGTGTTCTCTTCGTACGTAGATACTCTGCACTGTTAGTTTTGTAAGTGATCCACCAAACAATAGTTATATTACATGTTTACGCTTCGCCGCACGTATTATTTTAGTATCTTCGAATATTCAATAACGAAAAGTAGAATTAGCGCGCACAAAGTCTAAATTAGCCCAATTAGCAGACAATGTTTCAAAAATATATTTTTAATATCTTTTATATCAAATAAATATTAAAAATATATTCTAAGACCTTGTCTGCTGATTGAAAAATAATAATGTAAGCAATTTTATCATTTTGTTAATTATTATGTTTAATTTTTCTTTATTTTGTATTTTATTTTTTGTTATAACTAGCTAAGAAATCTCCGAATAAGTTTTTCGGAATATCGGATCGTTTGGTTTCATCTTTGAGAGGCAAAAGTATTATTGAAATTGCTTCTTACATCAAGGACAATTTTAATGGTAAGCCTTGATATTGGCTTGCCATACGAAAAGATAGTTTTATGAACTAATTCTATTAAGTATAACGGCTTTTTTTAAAACTCTTGAATGCCCGATCAACATATATCTCAATAACAAATCATTTATCATAGTTACATATTTATTAAATACATATTATTTTAATATTATAATTTTTTTAAAAATTTACAAATAAAATATCTTTTATTGAATAGACTGCATGCCAGATTGCTGTCTCAGTAAACAAGAATGGATTGAAATGGATTCAGAAGTACGCATTCACGAACGTGGATTGAAATGAATCCTTTTCAATCTCAATGGATTTTTATTTATTTACTGGAATTGCATGAGCACATTTCTATGTTTTTCAATCTAAAAAAATTTCTCTAAATGCATCGTGAATACTACTCAATTCAAAATTGTACATAGGAGAAATGCAGTTTTTAATCTATTGAATCTAAAAAAAAATGAAAATGGGCCATGAATGCTATTAAAGTACACATTTGGATGATTTAAATGGATTAAAATTTCAATCCATTTTAATTCAATCTCATGTACTAGGATAATATGTGTGCGTGTGTAACGTATTTTTATGTAAATTATGTATGAAGAGAGAGAGTGTGTGTGTGTGTGTGTGTGTGTGTGTGTATGTATAGTGTGTATATGTCTTTCCAAATGTTTATACAAAGCATGCTACTGAATTTGCATGTATTAATGTATGCGCAAATACGTATTAAGTATAATTAGATGAATGTTTAGTCAAGAAGAATACTGTTTTTGTGTATTTTGTTTGCATCCTTTGGCTTTAACTTGAGAAATGCCTGTATCTAAAATATTTTACATTATGATTGAAATTATATATAGATTTGTCAAATTTGCAATTGGAGACGGACGTTTCACCCACAAGAGGCGCGGACAAGCACAAGTCTTCTAGTGAAAGGAAAACCATCGGTCCTGAACACTTGAGACCTCTCCCGGATTCTTTAATCTTCGACATCCGCAACGTTCAAGCGATGACTGATATTAAAACACACATTGGATATGCCAGAGCGTGGGTGCGGCTAGCGCTTGAAAAGAAATTGCTGTCGCGTCATTTGAAGACATTATTGTCGGATAATGCTTTATTAAGGTGCATTTTGGAAATTATTAAATTATTACAGTCATATGCATATGTGATAATATTGACACAATAGCTAATTAATACTGATAATGATATTAGTAGCGATATTTAGTAATGTTATTAGATGTTATTAAAACTTATACTATATTAAATAATGATCTTTTTGGACATATAATTGGTAATGTTTTTAGCGAATTCGATTAGATGCATTCAGTGTGCACTGGTGCACATTAAAGCCGTCGTACACAAATTGTTGTAAATATATATGTTTAATATAAATAAAAAACGAATTAAATTGTGAAATTAATACATTTTATTATGCTGTTAAGTAATATCTATATTTTATAATTCGAAATATTTGCATTTTACTTTTATACAATTAATGTACAACAGCTTTAATATTCACTAGTGCACACTAGTACGTCCAACCGAATTCGCTATTTATGATTTATTAGGACCCAGTACAAACGATCAGCGTTTTTACGCTGTGAAGAAGAGAAAGAGCAATTCTTGTATCATCTTCTAACGTTGAACGCCGTCGATTACTTTTGTTTCACAAATAATTATCCAACGACGAAGTTACCGTACCGAGTTGTGATATTTCCCAGTCGAAAAGCAAGCGCCGCTACTACTTCGGCTAATAGTTGGATTGCTATTTCTGGCACACTCTGCGAAACTAATCCCGTACCCATACCAAAGGGAGCACTTGAATTTGTATTTCATGTGAGTATTTTAGTTTTATTGTTAAAAATGTTATAAAATTTAATGTACTTTTAAGTTTACACAAATTAAATTCAATTCCCTGACATTAAATTAAATTTAATGTGTCTGTAATTGAGAAGTATATTTGTGTACATTACATGAAATTTAGTGTACTTTTCATAAAATTTTATGAAATATAATGCATTTTTCATTAAATTCTATTTAATTCACATGCATTGAATTTACATGAAATTTAATGCATGTGAACATTAAATTTAAGCTACTTGTAACTTCATTTTGATTGATAACATATCAAATATTTTTAATGCATCTGCTTGATACATATACTTCCATTATATGTAAAAATTACATAATAATAAATATTTATTTTCAATATTTTATAAGTAAAATTTTTTCTAAACTCAGTACCGTGTAATAGATTTTATTAAATATATTTTAATCATGTAATCATCTCTTTATATATACTTTTTAGCATAAAAATTTAGGCGTATTGTCTACGTTACGGATTGGACATGACAATACCGGGTTGTCGCCAAAATGGATGGTGGAGCACGTTGTAGTGAGAAACGAAGTGACCGGACACACATTTAAGTTTCCCTGTGGTCGTTGGCTTGGCAGAGGAATAGATGACGGGTCTACCGAACGTTTATTAGTGGGTGCTTTAGTACCTCGAAGCATTGATAGCGAGGAGTTGGTGGAGTCATGTTCCACGCCTCCAAGATGTAGATCCCCAAGTATACCTAGGCGTCCTATATTCTCGCAAGTTGAACTGCAACATATGCTAGGTAAATTAATATTATAATTACTATTGTTTATCTATATATTATATTTGTTTGTACATTTTGTTAGAATAAATTTCTAATATTAATTCAAATTATTTTAATATTCTGGCAAAAAATGTAATATTAAAGGAACATCGTCGTTCTTATCATCACTTTGTTTTTAGATAATATTTTTTGAGTAAAAGCTAAAAATAAATTTTTAGAAACATAAATACAAATTAGAAAGTTTCTTCTATAGGATGACAGTAGTTTTTGTAATATTTTTATAATTTTGCAATAATTAATTTTTTCATAAAATAAGCAGAAATGAGCGTCTGTCAAAATGGGTTCTAAACTGATACAGTAGGCATTAATGCCATTCTTATTCTTTTTCTTTCATAGGAATCATCTAAAAATCATAAAATAATTACAATTAAAATGAACGTATATAAGAGAATTTCTAGAATCTTTTTACTACTTCAATATAAAACATTTTTTTATTGATTTATATGCACACTTTATGCTGTTTTGCAAATATATAATACTACAATTTTTTTCGGAGAATTTTTCCGTAAATACAAGATTGTTTTCAGTTCCAAAAAATACAGTTATTTGACACTATATTACAATACCATATAAAGATTAAGTTAGGTATGCAACATCTTATAGACCGATTTTATATTCAAATATTGTGTTATGAGAAAATTAAGAAAAGAAAAAAACTCGGAGAAAAATATAAATAAAACATTTATGAAATTAAAAACATATAAAACGATATAATATTATCAATAATATAATTACTATTTAAACTACACAATTTGTAAAAAAAAATCGTTAGAATTTGGTTTTAGTTGATTTTATATAGAAACAAATCACAAATATTATTATAATTATCTAAACAGATTATGTTTTTTTTATCAGTATGAGTAAAGTACAATACTTATATTTTCTAAGGGGACATTTCTTGAGGAAACCTATGTCGGTATCGGCGATTTTCCTCTACCAAATTGTTTGTAATACAGAAAATTACATTATTTACAAAAGTAGAAAGAGCTTGTTTATATATATATAATAAGTAAAATGATATTAAACATAATATTACAGGCGAAGCTGTAAACGCCATAGTTAAATATCACTACAGAAGAGAATGTCAAGATGGTTCCTTGACAGCACTATTATGCGGAGAAGGAGGTCTCGTACCGTCTTTAGAACAAATATTTTTATTTGGCTTTAAAAATCAAAGGATATTTGGAAGGAACTTTTATGTATGGGACTATCTCTGTAAGTAAAAATTTAATCGTATTCAGTGATATTAGAAAACTGATTTTAGAAAAATGTATAATTGAAACTATTGTAGTACGCATAAAAGAAAATTTTGAGATTTCCCTGTTGGAGGAAATGGACGAATATTCTCAAAGGCTCAACCGCGATAGAAGAGTATACACAGCAAGCAGTCAAAGATTTACGATCTTGAGATGCTATTGTCATCTTATCGATCAGATCAATATGTTCAGTCAAACTTTAGGGAAAGATGGGGAATTCCAATTATTTATTTGTTTAGCGGCGAGGTGAGTTTGTGAAAATTTTAACGCGATTATTCACTCTCAATTCGTTTTTTGTTGTTATTTATATTCATTCGTCAATGTAATTTTCAGAGAACAACTTCTTCATCCAATGTTGCGGCCGATGAGCGATGCGCGTTCTACGATGGATATGTATGAGGAAAATTCGTTTTTGAGAAATCCCACATTACTGACCTTTCTTGTTCATATTCTTGAACCGTTGAGCGAATTCCACATTGTCCTCGAGAAGAGCTTGACCCATGGAATTTCGAGTATATGTTAATATTTGTCAAAACGTATCGATGTACATTAATTTGTTGCAAGTTCTTTTTGATAAATATCGCGAATTACGAAATATTTCTAATTTAAAAAGTGGTACGTCCGGCTTTTCAATTTTATTAATAACAATTTAACTGTTATTATGTTGTTTTTAATTATATTGACGAAATTGGAATAATCAAGCTTTTCATGGCTAGAAATATTAACAAGAGAACGGATTTACTAAACAGTAACAAATGACGAATTTGATTGTTATTACTTGGGATGATAAAAATATATATACTTGGAAAATTTCATTATTAAGAAAGAGACTAGAAGGATTTAATACGTATATATTAAAACTGAAGACTGTTATGGGGATGTAGCTGTACAATATGCTTTTATGAATAACAAATTAGAGATTAACACGAGATTTATTAAATATAATGTTAAACAAGGAGAACATAAATCTCGTTCTGTTTCAGAGGCTTACGATATTATCATCGATGATAAGAAATTAATATATAATCAGAATATATTTGGCCCCATCTTGCCATAGCTATTAGCACGATAAAGGTGGTGTTCGTTGACATATTGATACTAATGACAAATTGTACCAAAGATGTGATCCCATTTAATCAATATCATTTTACATTATCATTGCTGTTATAGATGTTAAGTTTCTTTATTATTTTACGTCGATATATTTTTATCAAATGTAAAATATCTTTTGAAATAATTTTTATACCTGTACGTGCGGATTAATAGTACATGCGATTTTTAATTCAACGCGACGATATTTTCCGAATACAAAGAATTATCAAAATGTCCGCAAATAATCTGATGAGTCTCGGACAATAATTTTTAAGACAGAAAAGTCAGAGGATTATTTTTTTAATGGCTGTGCTTCGATACTTGAAATCGAATATAACTTATGTTGAACTTATGAGTACTAACATGACAATTTTATGTTATATATGTATAATTATTACAGCAAACATTAAGTTCCAAGAATTGTACGTACATACAAAGGCTGTGTTTCAAAATTTACTGTTAGTACTGAAAATCTATAGTACACGTGACATACACGTGACAACTATAGACTTTCTGTACTGGCAGTAAATTTTGAAACAGTCAAAGTCTCATATTTTATTAAAGTAACTGCTTTTGCCCTCTGAATGCAGATCGTAAATAATAAACTTAAATAATATAAAATATAAATCTTGCCAGATTTATATTTCAGAAAATTATTATTAAGTTAATGGAATTAATTCTTTATGTATATTAAATTTATTATGTGTATATTTAATCTACAAACTTATATAGAGTTTGTGTTTTAATTA
This sequence comes from Trachymyrmex cornetzi, assembly GCF_001594075.2. NCBI lineage: Eukaryota > Metazoa > Arthropoda > Insecta > Hymenoptera > Formicidae > Trachymyrmex > Trachymyrmex cornetzi. Next base: position 2,647,646 of record NW_017296741.1, on the reverse strand, counting down.
TAATTGTAATATAAGAGGGCAAGAACTGTTACTGAATTGTATCGTAAATGGACCAAATGACGTAATCATCTTTAAGTTGTCATATTTTTATTAAAGCAGATTATAAGTCAAATAGAAGGATATGTTCTTTTCGATATTTAATTTAACATGCATGAAACATATACTTTTTGATCAGTCAGACATTGCTCCGATCAGAAAGTAATGATATCGTTACAAATTTGATCGGTACAAATTTGATATACTCAGCTAGTTTTTGTAAGCAAAAAATGGAATAAGATAATAAGATAAAACTGTACACTGTAAAAAATAATTCCCAAAGTACAGTCGAGTGTTTCTCATTGAATAAATAAATCTAAGAACCATTTGATATCTTTTGCAATACTTAATTCCACGATGTTATGCGCATTATGTCGCGAATCTCTCGATATTATGGCCAAATATGAGATTATGATTATCTTATGTGTATCCATTCAAAATTTCGATTTAGATATATACAGTTTTGTTTGAAAAGTCTTTGACAATTTAACGTGGTATATATGAGCGTTACTTTTAATGTAATAAATTTATAATTTAATACAATGTTGTTTTAATTAATTTTCCTAATTTAATTTTAACCCGTATGTATGTGTATATGTATGTGTATATATATTTTATATATACATATATGTATATACACCTCCAAAAGTTTAGAAACATTTGCGATTTTTTCGCATTTTGTAAAAAGTTAAATATCTCGGTGAAAAAAAAATAATAGAGAACCATGTGTTCTAAATTATTTTCAACCACGTGTACTAAAGTGCAAAGATAGGACTTAAAATTTACATTCAAAATTTTTATACATTTTATTTTTAAAATTACATAAAGTTGAATATTGATATTTTTTGCAGTATTTTTGTCTTACTTTAAAACACTGTAAATTGATGAAACATTATCAGACAAAATTTAATATAAAAGTATTTTAAATTAGGCTTTAAGCTTTAATAATTTTTTTAAATCGAAAGTAAAACTACAGAAAAGGGGAGTAGTCGCCGACGACCTTGATCTTGACATATGTTGTCAAGGTCATCACCCTGAGTAACCTCCAACAAGTTTTGGCTGTTGCTCGCTGTCCGTTAAAAAGTAATTAACAAAAAAAGTTTAAAAAATAATGTCTCATTTCTACTATAACGAAAGTTGTAAACCTATATAGAATCTCGCTTTGTGTTGAAAAGTGTATGCGTGGATCCAGTGGTGGAGTGAAAGTCTGTGGGTAAAAAAATATTTTTGTAAACAAAATTATATTAATTTTAAATGGATTTAATTTTCGTACCTCTCGAAGTACTAACGATAAAATTAATTTATTATATATTTACAATAAATTGTAAAGAGTATGTGTATGTTTTCACGCATACATATACGCAGGAATAAAAATGGGAAAAAAGCAAACAAAATTAAAAGTTATTTTCTATCAATATTATTATCATGAGGAAATATTTATATAATTTTTATAATTCCGTAAAATCGATATATACGAGCTATAGCTAAATATATAGTTAGCATGTATATTTACTTGATTTACTGTATTTGTTTATGTCCTTTCCTGAATTTATTTCGATTCGACATCGATTTCATTGTTATTTCTCACTGGGTAATGTATAGTGTGCTGGGTCTGACTATGTACATTTATGACTTTTCATGCTTTCTTTCGTTGTTCTTTGAATCATTAGGACTGCCACTCGCGTTATGAGTTTAATGGCAATATTAAAATAAAGATACACAGGCATATATTATTTAAAATTGACGATACTCTTCAAACTTCTGCGATACATTAATCTCAGGTATGTATTTAAAACAATGTTTTACGCGTATGTCACTTAATAGTTAAATGTTTCCTGAAAAATACTGTCCTTTTTCTTTTTAACACTGAATTATGTTTTTAACACTGAAATTAGCTAGAGCAATTTCGCGCATATAAGATTGTGAATTAGATTGTGAATCAGAAATAACCGTTAATAATCATAAAACGCACTTGTATTTTAGGCATATATTTTAAAATGTAGAAGTTGGATTCATATGGATTGGCATTTGTTTGGCATTAAAGGAAATGTATTCGACGAATATAAAGAGACGAGGGATCGAATCATCTTAGAAAACTGACCAGCATCGCAAAGTTAAAAGCTGACAATTATTTAATTTTACAAGATTTATATTAAATATAGATATATATGTCAGTCAATTTACTAAAAATGGATACACATAAATTGGAAGAAGCCATTCAAAATAGAAATCCATTATGCTTCTTAGTAACGATATTGAAAGGATGTTCTGGATTCCAACTTGTTTTGCCTGAGGTACGGTTTTTAAACGAAATCTCTCTGACTGAAGTTATTCCCTTCATGTTATGCCAACCAAGAACGATTATTGAAAACATGATGAAGACGCATGCAGAATGCAACATAGCTATTTTACAAAACCCTGATTATTTAACTAAGCTTGTTTATAAGTACAATTCTGGCGAAAAAGAAGAGGAATACGTTTTTTCCAATAATATGTCGTTCTTTTTCGATGTCATGACTATATGTTTTTTGTATATTGTGGGTCTAACTAAAATTGATCACGTCGATCCTGCAATAAAGGATTTAATCGCAATTATGAGAAATAAATATCATATATCTGATGCGAATTACTTTGCTCCGCTAATAATTACTGAAAGTAAAATAGTAATCTCTTATCCAAGTATATCTACATTTTTGCAGTATTATAATAATAATATAGCTAATCATATTATTTATCAAATATTATGTATGTCGAATCTCAATATTTTTCTTTTACCGTGTTGTTCGTGGTTAGCTTTAATTATCCCTATAATAGAGTCAGAGTTTAAAACCCCACTTGCATTGCTTCTTGCCATGGCTGTTGTATTCGATACCGACAAACCTTCTTACATATTGTATCAACGAATTCTTGCGTTATACACTTCCGAAGTATTCCCTAGGAGTTTGAAACTAGAGATATGCATATGTTTGGGTATCATATATAAGGAAGAAGATAAATATAGATTTGCTTCTTATTTTACTACACATCGTGAGGAAGCTATAAAGTTAATATCTGCTAAGATAAATGATACAAGCATAGAATATACGCTTTCTAAAATATAGACGTGTTTAATTATTCTGTTTTGCTAAAAAAAATTGATAATACCCCGAGAAAAAATGTTTTACATATAATTATATATCCCGGGAAAAAAAAGTTACATAAATGCACATATTTTTTATATATATTTGTATTTAAAATATATCAAATTATATAAAAAAAATGATATATTTTAAATCAGGGTTGGTAAAAAACATGTTTTAAACGTGTTTTAAACAGTTTAAAACATGCTTAGTTGATGTTTTTAATATGTTTTAAATATATTTTTTTATAGTACTGTTCAAAGCATATTTGAAGCATTAAAAACATATTCAAGAAGAAACATAATATGTTTTATTCTTAAAAAAAAACAGTCTTTACCAACCCTGTTTTAAATACAAATATATATAAAAAATATGTGCATTAATGTAACATTTTTTCCCGGGATAATGTAAAAAATTAGTAATTACTTTCCTTGATTAATTAACAAAGTGCTTATATAACGCAAAATTTATTTCTATAATGCAATAATTTTGAAACAATTATGAAATAATTATAAATATTTTAATTAATTGCACCAATAATTAGGAAATGATGATACTGTCTAATAAATTTCAATCCGTTTTCAAATTGTTTAGGAGTAGATTTTTTCGACGTATGTATGTGCCAAATGTGTCTTCGGTAATAAAAAACATAATGCGATATCATTACTATAGATTTTTAATTAAGACGTTTTTCTAAAAGGATTATTTCTCTTAGTTTCAGACCTTTGTTTTTCAGGAAACAATTTTTAATATTACGAATAGTTAGAAATCCAAAACAATTGTATTATAAATATATTTTCTAGGTTTTAAATATAAAATAAAATCTTCACTTTTTTTGTTGGCTCTACTTTTATGCATAAAAAGATAATATGATTTATATAAATTAAACGCTATATTGATATACAAAAGTATGTACAATAAAATGAACATTTTTTATAAATTACAATTGTATTTTGCTTTAGATTAATCTCTTAATTCTTTAAAAGGAAACAATTTATTACAAGAAAATGTATATGGTGTCTAATAAAAAATAATATTGGCATAGAAAACATTCACACATATACAGGGTGAGGCATCTAAAACAGATCATCTGAATAATTCGTTTGCTTTTAAAAATAGAAAGAAAAATCAAACAAAAGTTGCATGGTTTCGAGGGAGACGTAATTTGGTCATGTTGTTTTACTTCTAGGTGGAGATGTCAAAAAGGTCACCTCCACTTTTTAAAATGGAATTGAACGATTTTTTTTAATATGATTCCTCTAACTATTCTGTATATAAAAAAGTATAAAGGTATACATATCAAAAAACCAATAGTTTATGAGATATTGTACTTTATTCTAGCACATATTGATATAAAATATTAAATTACTCGTAAACTATAAATTTTTATGTAATCATACCTTAATATTTTTATGTACAGAATAATGAGATAAATCAATTGGTGTAAAGAAAACGCATTTGAAAGTTGCTTATTTGAAAAATTATCCTTTTTGCATACATATTTTTTTAAAAGTAACTGTGTTTTTTTTATACCAATTGATTCATCTCATTATTTTGTGCATAAAAGTATCAATATACGATCATAAAAATATTAATAGTTTAACGTTTTATGTCTACATATGTCAAAATATAATATATAATATCTCATAAACTATTGGTTTTTTTATATGTCTATCTTAATAGGTACTTTTATATGCAGAATAATTAGAGGAATCATATTATGCAAAAAAATCATATAATTCCGTTTAAAAAGTGGAAGTGACCTTCACGTCTTTTTGACGCCTCCACCTAGAAAAAAAATAACATAACCAAAATACGTCCTCCTCGAAACCAAAAAATTTTTGTTTGAAACTTCCTTCTATTGTTAAATACAAGCGAGTTGTTCAGATGGCCTGCTTTAGATGCCTCACCCTGATATGTACATTTCGAGTACCTTATATATATTAAATAAAGTTTTAAATATTTTTTACTTTAAAAATATTGTATTTTAAATAAAAGCAGAAAATGTATTAACAATTTTTTGTATGGATAACGCTTCTCGCCTAAAGTTGAGAGTCTTTTAAAGCTGAAACGTTTTTTGATGACACTACCCAACAAGAAGTGGTTTATTAAATTGTCGAATTAACGTTAAAATGGTAATATCGTCGATTTGATACTGATTTGACATTTAATTGACAGACGTTTATCGCTGGATAATTATTACGGATTTACTTAAATGTAATTTTTAAAAGGATATGTTTTTGCATCATGAGCATTTTACGCATATCATTTTATGATTTAGTCTAATTTAAAGATACAAGATAAAATGAAAATAAACATTTTTTGATTGATAAAAAAAATGTTTCTCTTATAAATTAATTCTAATATAAAAAAGTTTTATATTATAATTTCCGTTAATAAGGGGAGGCGGCTTACTGAAATGAATTAGTTTGTAAGAAAAAATTTTTTTTTTGTAATTACAACATCATACTGTCTCTGAGGATGGCTCAAAAGTGAGCCGAAATGTAAGCAGATTAATTATTAATAAAGTTGTTTTGTTAACCATTTAGTTTGCACAAGAATTAACGTGCTTGACTCCTATTGTCTTATTGTATCTAATCATTTTGTATCATTAAGGAGTCTTTAGGAATTAATTTATATTTACAAATTATTTTATTGGCTATTGAGCATCTAAAGGTAAATTTAAGAAAGTCTTAAATATAAGGTCTGACTTTGAATACGGACATAAGACATAAAACACCATCATTTGTGAGAAAAATGGATAAATAGTTAAAAAAGAAGAGTCTCTAAATTGAAATGTTTCCAAGTGTAACCCTTAAATAATTATATCTTTGCTTATAATAGATGGAAAAGAAATAGGTAAAAATTATTTTCAGTCAACGTCGTTATTATGGAAAAATATTTCTTTAATTCTTATAATTTCGTCAAATCTAACAAGCACTATAGCTAAATGTATAGTTACCATGTATATTTACTTGGTTTATTGTATTTGTTTTCTGGCTTTATGTTTTAGTTTCTCATTATAGAGAACACATTTTTGATTAGTATTTATTAAAACGAACTTCTTCAAAGATAACGTGATTTAACGATGATTTAAAGTAAAATGATTCCAGTTTTATTGATATTCTTCTATAATACATCAGTTCTTTAAGTATGTTTTAAACATTTATTGTTAGCATTTCAAAGTTCGAGAATTAAATCCATTCGAAACAATGTAACTTTTCTTATGTTGGGTAACTATTCCTATTACTGTGTCTATTCCTATTAGTGTGTTTTTGTATTTAAATAAGTCATAAAAGAAAAATGATACAAATCAGTAAGGAAATCAACATGTTACAATACAATAAAGAAATCAACATGTTACATTCGCTACTGCTCACATTATGGTCTTACAATCTGTAGTGTGATTGGATTCACTTACTATTCAAGTCTTATGTTTTAAGTTTTTCTATGTATCATGACATTGATAATAGTCGCACAACTTCTAATTGTTGTAAATGTCAGATTTCTACCACTATTTACTACGAATACTTTCCATGGAAAGTTAGAGAGAAGCTTAAATTACGTTCGATTAATTTTAATTATTTTCAAGTGTAATCCGTCTTTCGGTGCTAATAAGAATGCCTTAGGATTGTTTACGTAAGGTATTGGAGTTTTCTCGCAAGTCTCGAATTTGTAATTCCGTAGTACCTTTATAAGTCCAATTTTACTCTGGTAAACACCGAAGCGTGCACCTGAAAATAAAAAGTGATCATAATACAAAATTACTCAAAGTTCTCAAATAAAAATATTTTTAGAATAAAAAGAAATAGAAAGTGATATTTAAATTTATTTAATTTTACCAATACAATTTCTTGGCCCGTCCCCGAAAGGTAGATAAGTCATCGGATGCCTACTTTGCACAGCATCATCACAAAATCTTTCTGGATCAAAGACATCTGGCTTTGGATAAATATCTGAATCTCGCTGAATCGCGTAAATAGGAATCCATATTTGTTGGTTTTTCGGTATACTAACTTTGGTACCACCAAAAGTATAACTCGACATAGATTGTCTCATAAGAAATGTCAGTGGCGGATATTTTCGTAAGGTTTCTGTATGCACATTAAGAATAGTGTTACATTAAAAATATATTATAAAAAAAAACTATGATTAAATTGAAGCAGATTATTACAAATGAGATAAACATATTATATATGTATACATATAATTATATTGGAATTTCACTGAAAAGAACAATAGCGTACCTATATTAAATTTCAATGCATTTATATGCATTGAAAAACTATTAATAACAATTAGATTAAAGTTTATTAGCAATAAAGTTATATTGCAATATTGTCGAAAAGAAAGAAAAAAAATGAAAGAGGTAAAAATATATTACTTTCGTATTTAATTTTTTATTCAAATGACGTACCTTTAAAAACTTTATCTAAATAATCCATTTTTTTTACATTATCGTATGTTAAATTTTCACCATGTTTTGCATAGACTTCATTAATTTCTTTACGCAAATTTTCTTGTATTTTCTCATTTAGTGCTAATTCATAAAGCGCATGGCTAACAGTAGACGAGGAAGTTTCGAAGCCAGCAAGGAAAAATACGAATGCTTGAGCAGCTATTATACTATCTGTCAAATCTGAAATGTCACTTTTTCTTATAAATAAATCTTTAAATAAGTTACATGTAACATACATATATGTTAGTTGTAATTTCTTATATTTCTCAATAATATAACTGTAATATAACATGTGTGTCTGTAACGTTCAGCTATCAAAACTCATTAGCTGATGAGCCAGCCGCTACAAGAGCGAAAGTGCATATAATGAATCATATAAGGTACCGAATACAATTCGCGAGCATCAGGCTCCAAGCCGTGGTATCCACGCGCTCACATCGTGAATGCCGTGGAATGTCTTATGCGGCGAGCGCTATATCAATTTATTAAAATATAATAGCAGCATTGACGAAACACAAATCCTTTTATAAAAATAAATCTATTTCATATGCGTTCATATTATCTCACAAAACCAGTAATTAATTTATAAATCATATAAAACTCTCGCGAGTGCCAGCATCGCCTCCTTGCATTGCCCCAAGTCGGTTATCCACGAGGCCCGTTAAGATAATGGATGGCCCTAAAAGGAGCTATAAGCTGTCTAAGATTATCAAGATCGAGGCAGTAAACATTAAAATAAATAAATTAATTGAATTAGATATTAGATAAGTAGATTCATTTCAGTACCCTTTCTTTTCATACCAAGACTTTGAGTGATGAGCACGTGCGCGGGGCTTCTCTGAGTTGACCGCGTTGTACCGACGAGTGCTGATAGAGTCCCGAAAGAGAAGTGAAGCGCGTCAAACAACGGCTGCTTGAGTAAGCGCTCGCTGTTATTGGTTTATTCTTTTAGATCATCCAATCAGTATTTTAGATCTGGAAGAATACATCAATAGCAGCGAGCGCTCACTCAACTGTTGAGTCCGCTGAACGCAGCCATTCTTACAAGCCAGGTATCTATTCCGGGCAGATTACCCAGAACCAAGGTTCCAGCCCACGCGCCACGATGTACAGGGTGTTGCAGATACATACTAGGCAGTACGACGGGTTGCGCGGCAAACTTTGCATGACCAAGCGTGGTTTAATAGACAATGACAGTGACTTTATACATTATAAAGTTTATACTACAAAGTTTTATTATTTATATTATAAAGTTTATGTTATAAAGTCACTGTCATTGTCTATAAAACCGCGTCTGCCCATGCAAAGTTTACCACGCAACCCGTCGTACTGCCTAGTATGTATCTGCAACACCCTGTACATATATACTCGCGAAAACATCGCCCGGACGAAACAGTGTCACATTACAGTTATATTGTTGAGTAACGAGTAACAGATATGTTACATGTTACTTAGTCATGGATATATGTATATACATATTAGACATATACGATCACATAAGTACATACCAAAATCATCACCCAATTTATCTGGATGTTCCTTTAATTCGCGTAACATATCAATAAAATCATTCCTAGTAATATTATTCATTTCTCTGTAATTCATGGTCTCCACGGTGACTCGTGTGAAGAATTTGGTAATTTCTGTCTGCGGTAAGATATAACCGAGCATTTCGTACAGCCACGGAAAAGATTCTCTCATTCTTACTCGTAACATATTTTCCCATGTCGGAGTGAATACTTTCCTTCCCATCTTGCGAAATTCGCTGTCCTCGTTTGACAACGCGTTCATCTCGATACCGAAGGCACAGGAACCGATTACATCAGTCGCATATTTAGCCATCAACTCACGGCATTCTACTGGTTCATTCCCGCTCGCTATCTTTTCCATGTACAAGATCAGGTGATCAGCACATTCTGATATTAAAGAAAACATCTCCTTTAGTTTACCGGATGTAAAAACAGGTGACAATCGCATTCTCAACGGTCGCCATCTCTTTGGCTCCAAAGTGAAAAGATGTTGCGACAATGGCTCGGCCTGAAATATATGACAGCAACAAAACATAAATCGAATAAATTTAACTCAAAATTAATTTTTACTAGTTTAGTTTTTTTTTTACAAAACTAGCTTAAAAGAATTTGCTTAAGACTTTTAAAAGTAAATCTCACTATTTTTAATAAGTCTCGTCATTCACAAAATATAAAATTAAGTATACCCATAATGTGACACACTGTGTATTTCGTTTGCTCTTTGTACATTCTTATACTACTTTGTATATTCTTATAATGGTTTTTAGTATATTCTCACCTTTTTGAAACTGGGAACTCCTCTGTCAGCAAAGTTGGAGAAATCTTTGATAAGAATATTCTTAATTAAATCTAAATCTTTTACAATAAGAATGGGTGTCTTCCTGGCAAATATCCCAATCAATGGTTCATTTTTGTATGTGTTATATATATCTTTTACATAATCACCCGCAAATTTTTTAGTTAACATAACGTCTTTAAGATTACCAAGTCCCGGTATTGGTCGTGGGCCAGGAACGCCACGTGACTTCCAAAAGTCAAAAGTCGATGTGAGGTAATAATAAATAGCAAGAACTACGGCGGCAATGCCACATAATATTTCAAAGGATTCCATTATCCAACAATCGTTGATCGATTATTATAAATAATCTTTACTGAAAAAAAAAAGAAAAGATGTTCTGTTGTATAAAGCTCCGTCTTAAGGTATATATAGAAAAAGATAGTTAAATTTGATATAAATGTACAATAAAATATATATGTTTAGGCTAAATTTTTGATAAAATTTTATTGATATTAAAACGATTGAGAAACCACTTTTTTTCCCAGTTCGATCACCGGAACACATAATAATATTAATCGCAATAATTAGTATATATAGCTAGAACATCTCTTTTAGACGAAGTAAATAAACAATATTAATCCTTCGCGAACCAGATGGGGTGTGACATATCCCAGCAAGAGGAACTTCTGTAACTTCTTAAAAAATATCGCGCGCATGGTTTCGTGCAACTGCAGACTGTGTTGTTACCAATCATACTAAATTATAGCATATTTATGATGAAGCAAGAGGTATGAGATATATACTCACATATGATCTATGTTGATTTTCTATCTGGTTCACGAAGGATTACGTAAAGATAGACCGATGAAATTAAACACGCATGAAAGAAAAACGCCATTTTCGGTCAAGGTCAATGCCGGCGGTACTGTAACTTTCTTAAAGCCTTATAACTCAAAAAGTACTTTATGAAAAATAACTTTATTGCAGTGAAAAGCTCTTGACACTAGCTATTAGATTCTGGAATAAAAAATAGAATCTGCCAATTTAAAAAATCGATGTGACCTTGACCTGACCTTGGCGACGCTACCCAAGGTCAAACTTATAAGATCAGTAAATAGATCTTTTTGAACCCTACAACTTTTGTCTGAAGCACTTTTCTGTAAAACTTAGATTTTTTGAGATATTCAGGTGTCCCGACCTTTTTGAAACACCCTATATACGTTTCTTTGATTCAATTTGTTGAAGTGAGTAGAAGCAATAATAGGAGCATGTTGAAGTATGCGACGCGAGCAAACCTCTAGTGATCTACGAAAAATTTTCTCAATCATTCGCGCGCGCGCTTTTTTTAAAACGTTATTTTTTTAAAACTTTATTTTTTTAAAACTTCTTCTCAAATAATGCCGCCCCCCTAAACTTGCCGCCCCTAGACTATAGTTTAGGTTCTAATACTAATATGGCACTGGTCAAGGTAGTTCTTCATGCCTAATATTTCTTGTGAATTTATAGCTTGAACTGGAAATTGTATAAATTAACAAGAAATATTAGGTACGAAGAACCGCCTTGACCGGAAATGGCGTTTTTCACTCATATATGTTTAATTCCTTATCCTTCATGATACTAACGTGCATGCAAAAAATAGAAATAATCTCGAAACGTTTATAAAAATCGTTTAAAAATAGTGCTACAATTAATATTAACACATATGTGCAATACGTTATATCATCAAAGAATAATAAAACAATAATATATAGACAATTATTTTTCAATACAGCACGCAGAGATGCATAAATATTACGTCATAATACGATGCAAATTATATCTGATTAATAATATTGCTGACTTTTAAGACAAAAAATAATCCATGGATTCGAATAAATAAGGAGAGATCCAAATGTTTTTCAAAGAATTCGGAATTCCTTTAATAGAAGAATAAGGGCCTGCATTCGTGCTGAAAGTGGTCATTTTAAACATTTCATTTAATTTCTATTTAACTTGTTTATGTTTATCTAAAAATACTGCAGTATTTACAAATACCGGAAAATTAAAAAATAAAATGTAAAAAAAATTTTTAAATAAAACCTGTAGTTATTTTATGTTGAAACAGTGTGAAATAAATTATGATTGTAATTATGAAAAATTAATTTTAATTTTTTAATATAAAAGTAGTTATAACTCGGAAACGACTTATTTCCGGACCTATGTTTTTTACATAGCTTTTTTTCCTCCTTTTTGGCTCCCGAATCACTTCCTGAAGTATTGACCTAACCTCGATTTTTCGGACATTCTGTATAATCTCTATTTTTATTTATTGTCAAAATAAAAGTTTTTCGTTTATAATTAGCATCAACAGATTCGAAGCGATCTCTCGCTGTACTGGAATAGAAAAAACGAGAAAAAACGTACACTACCGTACGTTCTTTTACTTTAAAATTTGAAACTATTCTTGATTTTGAGCAATACTCTTTTAGCAGTAAGATGGAAATAGAGTATGGATGATACGGATACAGATATATCAAGGTTGCTTTAATTTTAACTGCAATTTTTCCGCGCATATAATGCAGGAATAATTGAATGCACACCTATATCGCACATATGCATTGTTAAGATATTGAGAGGCTCGTTAAAAACACATCATTGCAATGCTCCCACTTAAAACGGATGATACGACGCTGAGAAAATACTTGAGAGATAAAGTGAATGATACCGTTTATTAATATAATTTGAGATTATTTTATTATTCGTCACGCAATCAAAAGAAAAAATTACGTCAAAAAATTGATTCTTCTCGCTTTTCCAATCTGCTCCATCTTGGTAGGCGACTCCTTTGTCTGATAATAATAAGTCGACGTGTGATAAAGCGATTTATTTCAATATATTTAGCAAAATAAAATTACAGAATTTACTTTTCTTCTTTCTGAAATTGTCAATTCGATATTGATATATAATGAACATGACATACCTAATTGCAGATGAGAATGCAGTGTAACTGCGTACCAGCGATATTGCCGCGTATCACTGAGCGTCAGCTTGTAAGTAAACTACTGTTGTACTGCAGCTTGCAACGGTGTATAACTTGAGATAACACTAACTGCTGCCGTCTAGAACATATGAAATTATACAGAGAGACGAGGAGATACAAGCTAGTACATGAGTCACGATGAATTGTGGAAATTGAGAGATTTATCTTTTTCAGTTGCTCGATACCATGACTCTGCAAATAATAACAATAAAAAAATTTTAATCGATTAAACAATTTATTATTAAAACAATTAATTTATTGTAAAAACATTCAATGATATGAGGCTAATGAGAGCAAATAGCACAGTAATTAAAGCGAAAAACAATGTACATATAATTTAACTTAAAAATTTTTTAACGTTTCAGCAACACTTTGAACCATGTTCAGCAAATAATTCTTCTACAGTAACAAACTAATGATCTCTCATAATCATGGATGATTAAGAAAAAATCGTTTCAAAATAGCTGTCTTTCAGTTTCCTGATACTTTAGTATAATTAAAAACCATATTAAAGATATTTTTTAATGTGTAGTGAGAATTTACTACAAGTGGCCGACTGAGAATACATTTGTATAATACATAAAGCATAAGAGAATCAATCACTCTGAATCCTTCCTTTCCTTCCACTTTAAAAAGACGAATGGCCGCAGCACAGACTTTTACATAACGCATAACGCATAGTGCATAAGCGAATCAACTAATCAGAAGCTTTCCTTTCCTCTCATTCCATGGAAAAGAAGAATTTCGATTGGTTGATTCCCTTATGCACTATGCATTATGCGTTATGCAAGAGTCTGTGTTGCGACCAGAACTTTGATTGGTTGATTCTCTTATGCACTGTGCGTTATGCATTATGCAAAAGTCTATGGCCCGTATTCAGAACGCATTTACAACGATATTAGCAAGCTAATATGCTATACTTTACATATATTATAGAAATTCGGAGATAAATGCGCGCTTTTATCGATAAAAGCGTGTTTTTAATAAGTACTTGTGTAAACCCCTATTAAAAAAAATCATGTCACAACGTTACGTAATGAAATCATGTAATTAAAACATGTAAATCACGTAACGGATTGTTCCAAGTTAGTACGTGATTTTTTTAAATGACGTAATTCGAAAAATCATATGATATTAGAAATAATTTTATCCATCATGCGATTTTATCGAATTTCAAAGAATTGAATGAAATAGAAGAAATAGAAGAAAAAACAACATATCATTATGTGATTTCAAATTACGTACTTTTAAAAAATCACGTACTGAATTGGAACAATCCGTTACGTGATTTACATATTTTAATTACATGATTTTATCATGCATATCTATGTGATGTGATTTTTTTCAATAGGGGCGGCTCTTAAGGTGGTTGTATCGCAAAATGATTTTTCTTAAGATTTGTTTGAAGTTTTTACTATTTGAAGATAATAATATTCTCTATACATACGTATCATTTTGAGGAGGGGTAACCAGGAAAGTTTGAAAAGTTTGAAGTTAATACTTTTAACATGTGCGAAACAAGAAGTTCCTTGTGCTAACACGGAGCGATAGTACATTTTTAATTATAGTGCAGAAATGATATTTAGAAATTCGTTCAAAAACTAAAGGACTATAGATAAATATAATACGAATCTCTCTCTCTCTTAAACCGAAGAAAATAGGAGTAACCAGGCAAATATTAATTATAAAGCCTTAGAAAGTTGCTTTACTACAATTCATTGATATCCCCTTCGCTTATTAACTCATTCTCAAACGGTACACAATGGGAAAATAAAAATCACAGCCCTTCTACAATAAGCCGCAAGTCAGAAGTTCTAAGCGATCTTAAGTCATAATCGGTGAAGTTGGCCAATAGCCAACTTGAACGACTTGGTTAAGACTGGTTAAGACTTCTGACGTTCTGACTTGCGATTTATTGTAGAAGGCCTATTACTGTTAAAAAATTACAATCAATAATTTTTAAATAGTAATTTTTTTTCACCACCGAACGGTGTACACATGGCATTGGTACTTCGAACGATTGCCTCCTCACAGGTCGCTTTTGTGCGATACAACCACCTTAAGCCCTAAACACAATGGCTGCGTTCAGCGGATTCAACAGTTGAGTGAGCGCTCGCTGTTATTGGTGTATTCTTTTAAATCAGTGCTCGCAAGGATTTGCACATTTCGGAGCGCGATCTCCACCACCGCTCGAGGCTATGCGGCCGAGCCGCCGGCGCTCACGTGACGCTCTGACTCAGGAGCGCCCAAAGATATAGAGAATAGACTGTGCGATCCGTATCTAAGTAGTGTATCAAATGTGGTCGACAATAATGAGAGAGAGGGACCGTGGGAGACGGCCAATCTCCCTCTCATTCTCTCTCTCATTACACCATTGAATGGAAAGAGATATAAATGGCCGTCTGCTACGGTCCCTCTCTCTCAGCCCTATCGACCATTTTCACACACGAATCGCGCAGTCCATTCTCTATGTCTTTGGGAGCGTCTCTATACCAGAAATATACTAGGAGCGCACCTTCCACCAAATTATTATTAAAACATGTTTTTTATTAAATAATTTATGAAGCGCCATTACGGACTGAATGTTAAGATGTTGAACTATTATATATATTCATTTAAATGAATTAATTTCAGAGATTATAATTATGCGCCGATATGGTTGTCGTACTTTCAACGCAATATGAATCTGAAATATTAATAATCCTCCCAAATTTCCCAAATTTAATTTGAAAAAACTGTAATAAACTTATTGCGAAGAAAAATATGGAACATTTTGATTTTTTGATTGCTCATAACTTCGTTAAAAATTATCGCGTACCACAATTTAAAAAACAGATTCTTAAAACTGAAACATTGCTTTATCGCGTATGATATAATTACCAAATCTTTTTCGGGGAGAACAATGATATGTTGTGGAATTGTATACATTGATAAGGATCCGAAGCGAGGATCGAAACGTTTAGTAACGAAATTACCGAATAAATTCATTTACGCACGAACTACCAGTGTTTGACTCGGAAAGGCATCTTCATATACATAGATTTATTCACAACTGAGTCTAATTGTACTATCTATATATAAATTTATATTCTGTTTGTCATCATCTGTTCACGGAAGGTCATCAAGTCTATTTTTATGTTTCAATTGTTTTCTGCTATCGAACTTTCATCTCAAAATCAACGTGTCGGCAGACTGAGAAAAACGACATACACGATAAGCTTTATGCTCTTTTTTCTTAGAACGAAGACAGTCGTTATGTATGTCGTTGATGCGTATTGACACGCCTATATAATATTAGTGAAGATTTTTCATTCGGTAATTCATACGTTATATGTTGTAATATATATCTTTAAGGATATTCTTATTGAAAATCTTCTTATTCCAACCCAAGTAATGGCAACTTTAATTCTCTATCAAAAATGATTACTCTTCGACAAAAATTAATGTATCAAAAATGAAAAATAAAAACCTAGATGCTACAATCTTAACTAATCAAGTTAAATTCCATCAAATTAAAAAGTAAAACACAAATGGTACAGTCTCTTGTTATTTATATAAACTTATCTTTTACAAAAAGGTAAAAAAGTGCTAAGCGTGCGTGTTTTTTATAAAGGATCATTTGGGCCGGTTTCATCGTATTTGCTGTTTAGTAGAATTGACCACTTATGGTTGACAGTTAATCACCGATTCGGCTTAATCGAGTTGGTGAAATCGGTCTTTTGTACATAATACTAATTAGTATCCAACCCAATTAATAGTAGTTTTAATTTTTCTTCGAAGATATTCTTATTGAAGGTCTTCTCATTCCAACCCAAGTAATGGCAACTTTAATTCTCTGTCAAAAATGATTACTCTTCGAAAAAAATTAATGTATCAAATGAAAAATTAAAACCCAGAGAGAGATGCTACAATCTTAACTAATCAAGTTAAATTCCATCAAATTAAAAAGTAAAACACAAATGATACTGTCTCTTGTTATTTATTTAACTTTAATGATATGTATCATTCGTATAAAAGATTTGATATCAACAATTGGCACCAAGTTAAATTCCATGTAATTCGGATACTAAATTAAATAAATAATATTAACTTTAATGATATGTATCATTTGTATAAAAAATTTGATATCAACAACTGTGGCGCCAAGTTAAATTCTATTAACACAATAAAAAGTAAAACCCAAGTGATACTATCCTTATTGTTAATTAATCCAAATGGTACTATCTATAATTTTTATACAATGAAACTTAAGTATACGCAGGGTTGGGTAGTGCCAAGTTAAAAAGCTAAAAGTTAAGTTAAAAAGTTGAAAAGTTAAATAATTTTAACTTAGAGTTACATTTTAGACTCTTAACTTTTTAACTTTATTTAGTTACATTTTATCGATAACTATTAACTTTTTATTTAAATTTGTTGAAGTTAAGTCTCAGACTCAAACATATACTTCATTTAGAACATACTCTATATTTTACTTAAAAGTTTTGTTTGTATATATTATTTACATTATATATTGATTTCAATCTAGCAAAAACCGCATATTTTAATCTAGTTTTTGATAGGTTGAAATCTATATTATATATACAACAACTAATTGAATATCGTAAAAAATTTACAAATATTTTCATTTGATATCAGTATTAAAACTACGTTGTCCATAAGCATTTGACAGTCATCGTTAAAATGGCGCTACCGTAAAGAGAGATGCAAAATTATCGTTACAAAAAATACGTTTCTTGAATTAAATTTCCAATTCTTTTTTATTTATTTGCGATTAGCTTTTTTAGAAAAAGTATTTTTTTATTAAATACTATATACATTAACGTGACTGAGATTGTAATTACAAATTCTTTGTTTATTTTGCTTTATTAGATATTCTATGATTAGATATTTTACACATAATGTTATAAAAGAGCCGGTATTGATAGCTATGAAAAAAATAGTTCTATTATTGTTTTATCTGACTCCTTTATTGCATACTCACACGGGGAGAAATCTATTACGATTTTGGCACGAACAGTCGATACTACTATCGCGTGGCCTATTTCAATGCGCTAATAGCATCATCGTTCAATCTGTTTATGCATGAAGTCGTGCAATCATGGCACGAGAATCGCTATGAAAAAAAAGAAT
>NW_017296741.1:2607900-2629564 GCF_001594075.2 Trachymyrmex cornetzi | reverse complement strand
GACTGTGTAACTTATTTGTTTTTATTTCTATTATTACTTTATCATATTACATTATAAGTATTACATTATACGTATTTTTGAAATTACGTATTTGAAATTTTACTGAAATGTGTTTCAAAACTTATAATTTCGGCGAAATGTCACACAAATTTCAGCAAAATTTTTCCACCAGGGTTTTTGTAATCTTCTGTAAGAATGTGATAATTAAAAAATTACTCAGGAAACAAATTCTAATTTAAATAAATCATCAAATACTTGCATTAATATATTTACTATTGCTGCAACATTTTTCACATAAATGTTTAATTTTTAACACACAATGCATCATAGAAGGCGTGGTTTAGAAATTTGACGGTCAAACCGATAAGCCATGCCAAAATCGCACGGGTTTCGAGCGAATTTCGCACGATGAAGTGGGGTGTTTTATACGTACTGCGCTTGTGCGGCTATCGTAAAAAGCTGGTACGATCATAGCACGCATCACATTCTTTTTTTTCATAGCGATTCTCGTGCCATGATTGCACGACTTCATGCATAAACAGATTGAACGATGGTGCTATTAGCGCATTGAAATAGGCCACGCGATAGTAGTATCAACTGTCGTGCCAAAATCGTAACAGATTTCTCTCCGTGATATATATAGATTTTACAAACGCATAACGTACAACAATAAATATCCGTTTTTCAGTTAGTAGACTTCGTAACATATATCAGGTAAATATTTTAAAAATTAAAAATGTTTAATATGTGAATGTTTAACATATTTTAATGTGTAATAATTTCTCTCTATTTCTTATGGTTTATATCAAAAAATCAAGGAAAGACACTGAAAGGAATCCCTATAACGATGGCTTCCTTAAAATATGTTGTAAGTTTTTTCAGTAATTGTTGTTTAACTGTTGCAATTTTTGCACATTAATACTGTCAAAATTTGTTAAAAAAGTTCCTTTATCTTCATAATTTCTTGGAGTTTCCTTACTTATTTCTTGTCTTCCTCGAAATATTCTCTTTCTTGATATCTATAATTAATACTTGATATCCCTTTCCCAATCAATCGAGGAGGAGAGTATTTCGAAGGGTATTTTCGACATGGCTGAATAAATTGCAAGTAAGAACAGGAAAATTATAAAGGCCAAATTCAAAAATTTTTTATATATAGCCCTCGTACTTTGAAATAACTACGATCTGTGTGCTAATAATTTCAGGTCGTATTTTCCTTACTAATGAAAATAATGCTAGTGTATCATTATGCTGAATCTATGACAGTTCCAGGTAAGCAAGCAACAGAAAGACGTATTTTACGATATCTAATAAATACGTAGGGTAAGTGGTCCAACAATGAACCATGTAAATTTCGATTATTTTAAAAAACAGGAAATGGTTCATTGTGAACAAGGGGTGTTACACAATAAACCATGCTATTTTTAATAATGATTTACATGTTTTATACTGCGAATTGTTGGGATTATTTTAGTTTTGCTATATTTTATTAAAATATTTATTTATAAAATAGATAATTATAAGGTGGTGAGGATTCACAAGGCCGACCACCGCGTTTTTCTTTCGTTTTGAGTGAAAACACGTCAAATAAATATATTTTTATTGAAATTTTAGGTGGGCAGAGGGGCTGTATTCTAAATAATTATTACAATGAATTATTATTTTGAAGGTTATCGTAAAAAAGGTTATGTGGTCTACAATATACCATGGTTCATTGTTCACTACGTCAAAATGATTCATTGAAGACCACCTAGCCTTTTCCACGATAATTTTCTAAATAATGTGGTAAAATAATGTAATAGAAAAAGTTACTTACAGAATAATAAAGCCAAATGTGCACATAAAACTATTGCACAATGAAAAAAATTATAGGTATAACAACAAAAACATAAAAAATACGTAAAACTTATGAAAAAAATTTACTTTGCAACCCAAAATTCTTAAAATGTGACATTACATGGTCGTTGTTCTTGGCGCGATCTGCCAGTCGACTGGGGAGCCGAAGAGGGGCTCAAATGCGAGTCGCTGCATGATAGCAGCACAATCTGATAATGTTGCATTTACGAAATATCGCAATGGTCCATAGTGTACTATTGGTTCACTGTTAGACTACCTACCCTATATATTTACAGTAAAAATGCATCACCTATTAATATCGATTTACTTTACAGATACGTTCAATAAAAAATCAGTGCAAGGAAATGAAGGAAGTCCATCCAATAGAAATGGAGGAATTGAACTAAGTAAACAAGCGGTTGAACAAGGCTGTGAACAAGAATATCCTGAAAAAAGAAACTCTTTGAAAGAGGACGTTTGAAAAAGATAATAAAAAGGTTGTATCAATATCTAAAATATTATGAACATTAAAAAGGCCATAAAGAGTTAATTATAATAATCATACAACATTACGAATTATTACATAATATATTATTCTCTGTGAATTAAATATGAAAATAATTATTATACATGTTTCGGCTTCCCGATTGAGCCATCTTCGGTTGATATTCGATTCATCGCAGTAGTATAATTAAAATGAGGAACGCAATAATATAAACGGATAATAATATACAGTTATTAGATGAAGCCAGATGGATGTTTTATCGAAAAACAAAAATTGCTCGCAAACGGTTGAACGACCGATTGTTGAAAATTTCTTGATGTTCTAATAAACAAATTTATAAATTAGTTGAAATATACTAATAAAGCTAAGCAAGCAAACTGTCACTCTGATAAAAACAGTCACTGCAAAGATGTTATCGTTATGTTTCGCATGATGTTAAAATGCTCGTCATTTATTTTTATCGTCAGTGTGATTATATGTATAAATATACCGATGAGACAGAGTCGTTAGAAAGTAAAGTACATCAAGATATTAATCAAGAATATAAAACAAAAAATGTATAATTGACGCGATAGCCGAACACTGACTGAGAGAAAAATAATAGTTAGAAAATAATAATTTTTTGTGGTAACATTTGAATGGATGACGCAATTTGTCATAACCAGAGTTTGGTAAAATAACTAATAAGACTTATTTAAAATAAAAATAAAAAATAAGTTTCAGAAACTTATTTAAATATAAAAATGCAAGAGTCGATAAAATAACTGATACGACTTATTTGCAATAAAAAATATAAAATAAGTTCCAAAAATTTATCTAAAATATTAAATAAGAAATAGGTCACAAGAAATTATTTAAAATATAAAATAAGAAATAGAGCCCGAAAATGCATTTATTTATTTAAAATATAGAATCACTTTTTTTTATTTTTAATTTAAAATATAAAAATAAATAGTCTTTTATTTTAAATAAATCTTCGAAGGCTATTTCTCTTCTTATTGTAAATAAAAAATAGATTTCGAAAACTTACTTAAAATATAAAATAGGAAATATATATTTTAAATAAATGTTTCAAATAGTAAATACAAAATATTTTAATAATTTTATTTATTTGAATATGTGAATATACTCGTATAGCACAATATTGTTGCAGCAACAATATTGCATATGAATGTTGCAGTAATATTGCAGTATTATTGCAGCGATATTGCTGCAAATTCTATGCTGTATGGATACATTTATTATAACGTTCCAGTTTTTTTTATAGCTACAGCCTATAAATAATTAATATTTAATAGTATTAGCTCTCCCTGAACCAGATGAAAAATTAATATGAATCATATGTTGGTATATCTCACACATATACGCGCGCGTGTTTTAAAATTAAAACGGACTATGAATATCGTGCCATGTTTAACATTTCATAATTGTAGTCTTTGAACCTTATGAACATCCACAGACAGAGAAGGTGGAGATTTAGAGAGAGACACCGCCCAACTGCACACACCATGTTATCCCTTCCACCATGGTTCTGCCAAACCTAGGACACTTCTCGCTCTATGACGCTACGCTTTGTCTTAGCGTCGAGACACTATCGTGCCTCCTGATAGTTACTTTCACAACATACCTAATTCATCATAGATATAAACTAAAATATTGTAGCGAGAATGTTCATATAATATGTTAAATTTTAATTTATAGGGCCGATGTAGAAAAGGCGAAGAGGAAAGGCGACCTGAAACTCATGCAGGAAGCCGTTGCCTATCTCCAGAGGAACAAGAAAGAAATCGATCCATGGAAGACCATCCAACGCAAATATAAGGAATTGTCGTCTCCAAACGTCACAAGTGAGAATGAACAATCCAGCAAACTGCAGAAGAAGATTAGGGAACTTCAGGCTCGCATCGAGGAACTTGAAGAAGAAGTGTATATAATAAAATAAATCAAGAAAAAACAAATTCTTCTCAAAATTTTTAATCTGAAAAAGGAAAAAAGAAATATTTTAATCAATTATTTTTAAATTATTTTTAAATTGACATTCTTGTCTTAATTATCAAATTGACAATATATCAATAATAAATTCACTAAAAGTTTTCAGAATCAATCAAAGAACATCAATTAGAATTCGATAAAGTGTGTTTATTATTGTCTCTTATAATTACAATGAGTGCTTTCCAGCAAGGAAAGTCAGATACAGTGTAACACAGTGAATCATTACACCCTTGTTGTTGCGTTAAACAAAGAAACGATCCACTGTGTTATATAGTGTCTATGTCCTTGCTGGAAAGCATCCTATATATTGTAACTGATGGAACGATGCGATTTTCTTCTTCCAGATCGAAGCAGAAAAAAAAGGGAAAAGTTTTTTTGACTGTTTTACATAATTTTTGGTATTTTTTCTTTCTCACAGCATTTTATTAAAGAATCACTGGTTATTTTTATTCACAAATATAACGCGATTATACAATATAGAAGAGATAAAATTACTAAATTATATATTTATCATCCTCTCGCATTGTGTCTGACGATTGACTTAAAAAAAACGAAATTTAAAGTTAATAGTTACCGATAAAGTTGTAACTAAATTAAGTTAAAAAGTTCAGAGTCTAAAATGTAAGTAAGTTAAGTTAAAATTAATTAACTTTTTAACTTAACTTTTACCTTTTTAACTTAGCATTACTCAACTCTGCAAATATATATATATAATTATGTCTTTCGTTATACTTATATAATAAGAGATTTTAACATATTTATTAAGCTGATTTCACACAGTTATTTCAGCACAATCGAATAAACCGTACACAAAAATTTTATGCTCTTTTGTTGCTAATTTGTTGCTCAATTCTCAATTATGTTGCTTCACCTTCAACCCCTAAAAACGAACCCTAACTAACTTATAACAGCACAACCTTAAAACAATAAATTATTCAATCATTTCGACTGATTACGTTCCTCTGATTTTGTTGCTTGCGATTTACAATGAACCCGATTTTGTTGCTTTACATTTCGCTCCTGGAAATCGCCCCTAGCCACTGCTGAGCGAAGATTCAAAATGGATCATTTAGTTGAATTATTTTTTGTTTGGATATGGGCAAACAAATTCTTGGTTGATGCAATAAAATAATTTAGTTGAAGTAAAGAATTTGGTTATTGTAATATTTTACACGTTTCTAATAAATAACTGTATCAGATGTCAATGTTTGTAAGATTCTAGAAAACCTTATATACACTCTAAATCTGTAGCATTGAAAATTTTACTGCCAACAAAAGTGAGTAGCAACGTCATCCTTGATAAAAATTTTTCTTAGAATTTGTCACATAATTTTTTAGAATTTCTATACAATTTTTCACAATTTCTATATAATTTTTTATAACTTTCTCACGTTTTTTATACGAATTGGAACATTTCTTAAAAAATTTACATCTTTTTTCAGAATTTTTCATACATGTTAATTATAAAATATTGTAAGATTTTTAAGATTTTTTGTAAGTATAATTTTTGACGAAATATTATAAAATCTAAAATATTAAAAAATACTTTTTTTAAATTATGTGATGAAAAATTTCAGAATATTTCAAAATTCACTTGTACAAAAAATTCTGAGAGAAGATGTAAACTGTCCGAATATTTTTGAGTATTTCTGAAAAATGTTTTAATTCGTATAAAAATTATAAGAAAAGTTTTGACCGGAAATTGTTTTAAGTATGAATTTTCACTGCTTATAAAATTAGTTAATCTGTCTACTCTTACATATAAATAAGTGGACTATTTCACTCGATCAACCGAAGTGGTTTAAGCATTAGTTGATAATGCAAGATGCATTGAATGTTATTGCAAGGAGTGAATTAGCGACATAGCGCATCGTTATGTCGTTTGACGTTTGTTATGTACGTTACGGTCGAGATGCATCTTGAGACGCATATAAAACATAGGAGATAAATTGATATATTTTGCGTGATTGTGCGCGCGTGATGAATTCAAACATTTTGCCACAGCATTATTTATTTATTTATTTATTTTGCTCTGCTCAAAATCTGTCTCCGCAGGTTTTGCTATCTGGGTTTGGAATGACATTATTCTGTCATTATTCTATCATCCAAATTCACTCCTTTTTGGAGTTTTTCATTTTCAGGGGGTTTCACCTTTGCAGGCGTAAAA
The DNA here is from genome assembly GCF_001594075.2 of Trachymyrmex cornetzi. NCBI lineage: Eukaryota > Metazoa > Arthropoda > Insecta > Hymenoptera > Formicidae > Trachymyrmex > Trachymyrmex cornetzi. Next base: position 2,623,064 of record NW_017296741.1, on the reverse strand, counting down.
AAACCGAAAATTTTTTTTTCTTATTTCGATTTCTACATGTGTGTAAAATATCCCTGTAAAAGAATTTTTTTAAATTCGCAATATTAACGGAGCTATGAGCTCAAATACGTAAGGGCGCACGGGACCTTTAAGCGCTTACCAACGCAAATCATATCACGTCAGAATCATCAAGAGATGCCAGAACAGCTCGGCGATTGGAGAGATTGATAAAAAACGAATTATATAAAGAGAAGAAAGGATTATTATATAGTCCTGCAGAATAATTGTAAGTGCAATAAAACTTGTTATATGTGGAAAAAGTCAAACTAAAATTTTGAACGCGTTTTTCTTAAAACCATGTTTTTCAACCTGACGGAACTAATAACTAAAAAATGGATTAAGATATCAACTTAATTCTTTTTTTCTTTTGATTCTAATGCTTTTGCGCATGGCACGAACTATAATCATGATTTTACAAGAAACATTCGATTTATTATTCACAAAAAAGTAACAAATCTTTTGTAGGAAAAATAATTAATTTTTTTTTAATTACATTTTTACAAATTTCATGCAATTGACATTATTTTAGTTCATGCTATAGCGACACTCATATAATTAATTAAAATGAAAAGAATTTTTATTTCAAGATGATTTGCAGAGTCAATATTACTTCCGTCATTGAGACGTGCTTTGCAGATGATGACCCCTAATTCGATCGCCATTTGGAAACATTAAAATGCATATTTATCTAATCAAAAAAATGTTTTTTTTACTATTTAAACATAACATAATTTATGCAAAACCTCGTATTGTTCTGTATATAATAAATTTTCTTTAAAAAATTCATGAAATTGAGCTAATTTTACGGTCGGCAAAGATGAAACCCTCCTTCAATTATTGAATGGATTTTCCATTCCTACCCTGCAATAAAAGTCATTGGCAGTAACATTGGCTCAATTGTCACTAACGCCTGGAATGAAATTTCAATTCAATACAATGAAATTTTATTGCTACAGATTTAGAGTATACATTCACTCGTAGATATTTTATACAAACATGACTCTTGAAGGAAAAAGAAAAAAGAAAAGCACTTTTATCATATAATCCGAGTGATAGCTATCGATTGAGCGTATATAGAACTTGATCAGTTCAGTCGTTATTGAAATCCAATAATCTCATTATCAGTCTGCCGTAACTTGCCGGCTCGCGTAAGGCCGGAATCAGACTACGCATTGAAGATTGAGATTGAAGATTAAAGATTGAAAATTAAAATTTAACAAATGAGGATAAAGGAATTTTAATTGTTATTGTTTTGATTAATGAAATTTTAATCTCCAATGCGAAGTTGATTCCGGCCTAAAGGAGCACAGCAGTGTCTTGCGCCATGCGACACTACCGTGTCTCCAGATATGTATATGTACCATTATTGGGCTATTGTGTCCGTTTTGAGACCCATTTTATCGAACATTCGTTTTTGCTTATTTGAAAAAATTAATTATTGTAAAATTTCGAAAGGTATTATAAAAATTGCTAATAAGTAAGTACAACATAAGTAGACACTTATGCACTGCATCCTGAATCATATGTGATTTATATATTTATGAACATGTCGGTGTCTTTCTTGAGTATATATTTTGATATATCGTACTTTATAATAATTTTGCGAATTTTTCTGATATTTCTGATTTGTTTCCTGATTTTAATCTACCTGTAATGATTTATGCGCCTTTGATTATTTCGATTTTGCCTGTGTTAAATGACCCTCCACTTGCAATACTCATGGTTATATCTCTTTTAATGTATGAAACATATCTACCTCACATGGCTTCGAATATTTCATTGGTCGCACTCTATACACGTATTGTATTATTTTATTACAATTCGACGATTCCTAAAGAGATGAAATTGCTCTTATGCAGAAGATATAACATTGTGATACTGGAAGAAGATAAATTTAAATTTGCTCCCAGTTTTGCACAATATTCACATTCATAAATTATTGGTGTATTTCTTGAGAGTATATTTTGACATACTTTATAGCAATTTTTTGAACTTTTCTGAGATACTTCTAATCTGTTTTCGGATTTTGAATAAAGTTTTTTGAAATTTGTAATTTTTTATATACATATAAGAGGGAAAAAAACACTAAATTAGAATGTTTTTCTCTTAATTAAAAAATTATTTAAGAATAAAATATATATATACTTCATATTTGAATTAATTTGAGAATTAATGTAATTATTTCATTTTTATTTAAGCAAGAGTTAAAATATCTAAAAATATTTACTATTTTAATTTAGAAATATTTACAATTTTAATTTGATATTATTTAAGCTCAATAAAACACACGAACTTCAAAGAAAACTATAGTCAGTGTGATTTTTTGTTTTAATGAAGGAAGTATATATAAGTTGTACAGGCAAGATGGGGAAAAAATTGAGTAAAAAGATACAGGGAACACTAGTATAAAATACCGATGCTTTATTTTCAATCGATTGCGATGTCGCGAATACGCATAAGGTATGTACACAGACGTCAGACCATTTTACATAGTACAATTCTCATCTATGCATTAAAAGAAGTAATTTACGTACTAACTTTAAAAGTAACGCAATTATTAAATGTTTCGTTTTTCTCTGACTCGGTAAAAAGTACGGTAGATCAGATACAATATTCGATGAATATCTTGGGCGAAGTGTGTTTTGAGGTATATCAGTGTGGTATTTCCTATTGCGCTATTAATAATAAAAAAACGAAGAGACAAACAAAAAAACCATTCGACACTTGACAGATCAGTGAAAAGTTTCGTGAAAATGTGTGGGAAAATGTACACGTATTTAACCGAGTTGTGTATGTGTATTTATGTCTACATATTTATAATTATAAACGCAAAATGAATCACCGATTATGGAGTATGGTTTCCGTGCATGATTTACGCATATCATACATGGATGTTATACTTCCTTATTTTATTGAGAAGCTCGAGCTCGAGTTTTTTTCTAGACGATCTTCTCGTCCTTATAAAAATAAAAAAAAAAGGAAACTTAATCTGCTGCTTCACTATCGCTTTTATCTACATCGAACTCCATGATTAATTTTTTTCACTCTATTTTTCATCACTATTCTCCTGTCCTCAATTCAACTTTTCGAAAATATCGCTAATCTCGTCAGTTTTAGACGATGATCACGTCTTATTTGTTTTCCAATATCGTCAGATTTTTACCAAATAAAAAAATTATGGATCTTGTTTAAGTGAAGTTAATGAGATTAGTCGATTAGAAAAAATGGATTGAATTACACAATGCTCCATAACTCGGTCTTTCTCTACAGCGTTATATGTCGCTTTTATATACATCTCATTGCTTAAATGCTAAACACACGCATCACGCTCGTGTCCCGCATTTTTTCCTTCGCGATCAGACAATCCCACCGTCTCTCGTTAGGAACCTACGACGGATTACGCGAGATTACATCTCGGCTCGAGCGAAACCCGACGCGCAATAATAAATCTACGCGTATAGTAAACGAATATATCGTTTCTTAAGACACTCTGCATTACATTAGTTACAATTATGTACACATATACGAACGCAACAAAAAGTAGACCGCTATCCCCATTGTTCTCTTAAATGTACAATTTCGCAATAATCTTTAAATAATAATAAGTAATTGTCCGCAATATTAACGAATTCTTTGATTTGAAAAAAGCAAAATCTCATTTTTGCAAAAATTTCAAAAAGTTGCATCCGCAATTTTTTATTCCCTCTTCTCTCCTTCATACGATTAAATAATTTGTATGTATACATATAATGTATGTACGTATTGTATGTATATGTATACATATATATACACACACCATATATATATATATATGTATATATACTTATTTATTTGTTACAAATATTATTTTTAAGCCAAAAGAATCTTTTTGATATGGAAACAAGTAATCAAATATTTCTTCATGTGTGCAACAATATTTCACAAAAAGAACTGAATAAAAAACTATACAATGTATCTTCTTCAAATTGTATTATCTATTTTCATTTTGCAATGGGAATAGCTTTCTTCTTACCAAATTAAAATCGATTAATTGCGTCCGTTTACGACGATGCTAACATCAAATTCGGAGAAAGCTGCGCGTCGTCGACGATGTTTGACGGTACTCATGCGCAGAGTACCAAAAACAAGAAGCAGGTGGAAGAAAAGGAAATGAAAAGAGTAAGACCAGCCGCGCAGATCTCTCATGATATCTTTGTATTACTTGACTCCGGTTACATTGTACTAGGATTTGGTTAAATTGACGTTACACAACTAATTAGCTTCCTAATTAGCTTCGTGGCACGTTGGGCACTATCTATCCTCCAATCTCGAATTCACGCATGAACTCCAACGATCTCCATAGTCTTTTAGAGTCTCTATTCTCCTTTTGTCTTCGACGAGTCGATTCATGCGTTCACATGCATCCGGATAATCTAGACCGATTCGCGAATTGTCTGGAAATTACAGAACTGCGCAACATGGATCTTATCGTCCACGTTTTTCGTGTCTCCGCTTGAGTCGACTCAACCGACTCGTCCAGCGAGAGACCTTATAGCTACACTATACATTCTGTTTTTCGCCCGCTTTTCTTCAATGTTACAGTATAGGCATACGCACACCATTTGCGTTTCTGCTCGAGCCGACTCGCGACTCTCACATGCATAGAGAACTGCACGATGCAGACGTAGGATATGTAGGAGACGTAGAACAATTCTGTCCACGCGAAATCGAGCGATCTCAAAAGCCAAGAGCGTCGGAACATCCCGTTCTCGAAACTCGCGCTCATGGACGCAATCGCGAAGATTTTCGCGGGCACGAAACGATGAAGCTCTCGTCCGATCCCGGCTCCATGAGATCTCCGAGACTCTCGTTAAGTACTAGCAACTCCAATTTTTTGGATATCGATCTGTCTTTCATCAACACATAATAATCGCACGATAATCGTTGATTTTGTCACGTCGCTTCGAACAATATCTAGAATCGTAGGAAGTATCGCTGTGACGATATCGCGCGATCAGGATTATTTATATCGTGTAAAAATAATTTGAGAATTAAACGATCGTGCGATTTCGTCTCAGCGAAGTTATTTTTTTACAGGAACCTAAAAGGTTTCGCTTATTCTTCTAAACGATATGCAGTCGACGCAGCGAAGAAACTATTAGACTTCGATTGCCTTCCATCGCAATTTTCGACGAAATTTTTTTCAGGACATCAAATTGTATAATTCGTTTCTCAAAATATCGTTTGCCTTTATCCATTTATCATCGCTTTGCCTTATTTTTTCTTTTTTTCCCTTTAAACTCTATCTATAACGCATTAATTCTTAAATCGTACATCTATCCTATCTATACGTATATACAGATGTTCAATACGTCCTCAAAAACGATGGACGTATCTTGAGATATATGTACCGTGAATTACAATATATCGATGACATTTTCTCGAAAGGGGGAGGAAGTCAGTTTCTTTTTTTGGTTTTTCGCTCGATCGTTTCTCTTTTGTTAATTCTTCTCTCTCCTTCGTTTTCTTTCACTCTCGCCCCTTTCGCACACGCACACACACACACACGCACATACACACGTAGCAATAACGGCGACACACACATACATTTCGCGAATCACTTTTCTTACATTTTGCATTACGTTACACACATGCAGGAGGGGTTGGCGCAACCCTTCTTAGGAACCGAGCGGGACAAGCGAACGGTCGTAATTCCTCAGGCATAAAGATTCGCGTCTCGCTCATCATTTGGATAAATCTTAGTCGGAGTGTGAAACTCTACAAAACTAGAAAGCAATCGGACCGTATCGCGCGATAAAAAATTCCAAGAGACTACAACCTGTTTCGCATTGTACATCACAGATTTTGTTCGTTTCGCATTAGAAAAAAAACGAATACTTTGGCTATTAAAACGTATCTGCACGTATTCGTTCATGAAGTATTCGCGACCGCACATATTCTTTACATATCTCTATTTTCCTACAAGAGGCTCGATAGAAGTAAAAGAACAAAGCGATCCTGATTATCAGATAATTTCTGAAGTCATGCTTTTTCTGAGTAAATTGTATTATTCGACTCTAGGTTATTTATTTAATTTATATTAAACATATAATTCGATATCATAAGCAATACGGTCCAAATATTCCCTGTTTCCTATCGATTGCTTTTATCGTGTATTCTCTTTGTTTTTCTCCCTTTCTTTTTCATCAGTTTACACATGTATATATAGATATATATATTTTTTCGATATAATATATATATTCATTTATTCGTACGCTTATATGCCTATATATGTACAAAACGCTAAATGACTCTGGATATGACTAAGTGATTTTTTTTTCTTTTTAATGCTCGCACGCGGAGAACGAGTTCCCCTTCAACTTATATCAACTCTTTCGTCTTTTTTTCAGCAGTTTCTTGTCTCATCACCTAAAAGTTAAGTGTATTTCTATTACGAAATTACAAATGCGTAAAGCGTATTGCATTGCCTTCCCCCAAACAGCACGCCTTCCTGATTTTTGCGCTCTTCTCTCTCTTTCTTTCCTTATTTCTCTTCTTTTACGGGCGACACACGCGGATTCAGACACAAATGGATCTCTCTCGTTCAGTGGTCCTCAACCTTTTACATTTTCTTCGTATTATCTCGAGAACGTTTTTAATCGTGCTTAAATTTTTTTTGTTTATTCTCATTCATTTTTCTGGTTGATATCTCAAACAATGGTTTCGCGATTAAAACGAACGTGTTTGTTTAATCACCTCGAATCGATTGTTTTTCGATTGGAAATTAATCAGAAAAAATGATGAACCAACTCTTCTTCGACTCGCCGATTTGTAGTTTGTTAATCTGGCAAAGTTAAAGCGATTGTGAAAAATAAACTTTTAAAATACGATTAAAATGTGAAATATATATCACCGATAAACAATGAACGTATACGTCCAATAAATATATAATATATAAGACAGTATATAACCGGACGTAACTATGGAAAAAATTAAAAACTTCATCGTTTTATTTGTTCTAAAATATATTGGGTTAGGGAAAAAGTTTCTTTTTATAAATTATTTCGGTTTTTTTATCGAAGAATCACAGAAGTTCTACACCGATGGAATAATGACTCTATCCGAAAAATGGCAAAAGGTCATCGATCAAAACGGCACATTTAGTTTAATAAAAGATTTGTAAACAATTAAAAAATATGTTTTAATTATACTATATGTAAAAGGACTTTTTCTCTAACCTAATAGTATAGCGCATATGTAATCTTCAAAATAAATTCAAAAATGTAAACATTCTCTCTTGCATAGATACGTCCCGTCAATTTTATATCGAAATAAACCTTATTCATGATTCAAAATATGCGTTCTACGCATATCCCCGGCTTACAATTTGCGTCACAATCTTTAAACGCAATTAACGATTTATCAAGTTCAATCTCGAGATTCTTCGAATGAAGTTTTTTGCTCCGAATGACGATCAGCTGGTTCCATGTTACGTTTCGCTTCCAGAATATCGTGCCGTTCTTCCACAACTCTCCTCCGCTTCTTCTCTGGTTGTTCGTCATCATCATCATCGTTATCCTCTTTCATTTCTTCCTCGCTGGAAGGTAACTTTTCCTCGGCTATCAGACTCACCGATGTGTCGGCCCCTACGGAGTGTCCCCCTACTGCGGTTTTCAAAAATGTACATCTCTGACGTCTGTTGGCGTGCCCGCCTTCTCGTGTTCCAGTATTTTCTCCTGACTCGTGTTGTTCTGGTCCCCCAGCGGCCTCTGCGGTACGCTCGGGACTCCAGTACTCATTGTCTGATGCCCGCTTCCGTTTCCGGAGACTTCGGTGCTCACGTGACCGGCCTGCGAGATCATCTCCTCGATTTGCTCTAGGCAGCCTTGCAAATAATCCTGAAACAAGGAAACAATTTCATAATATTGTAATCATGTCACTTATTCTATTATACTTTACTGACAAAGTTCTAATTATTCTAGAATTAATATAATACGCATTTCTTATTTTAAATATCTTGTATGTTTTAAATATATAAATACAAAAAAAACGTAAACAAATGAACCATTTTATAGAATCATTTTATCATCTATGCTTCCTAAAAGCTTTTCTATTTAATATAACTATTTTTGAATAATAAAATTAAGAACATTTTGTTACTACACGTCTAATTCGTTTTTTTTTTAATCTCTCGTTCATTCTCGCGCGTCCAATATGAATCGTATTGTAGATCAAATTCTAACTTTTAACTTATACGATGAAGCAGGTTAAAATGTTACGCGTTAACCCTATCGAACTTAAAGGTCCAAAAGCAATCTGTATAGCTTGAGGTCATGAATGAAAGTCCAAGAAGACCGGATGCCGTCGAGGACGATATCTTCCTGGCTCTCTTGGGATCCAAACCGGCAGATGAGAACTGATCGTCGAAAATATTGCGCTTACGGGTCACGGACCCCATGCAGAGCTCCATTCATTCGCGCGGTTTGTTTGTGTTAAGCGTACATAGAGAAAGAAAAAAAGGAAGAAAGAAAGGGAAGGAAGGAGAAAAGGAAAGGGGAAAAGGAAAAGAGACTTGAACGGCGACCTCGTCGCCATCGTCTTCGACGACGAGCATACGGGGCCCGCAGCGTGCTTGGCGCAGACACTCGGTCCCCATTTTTTTTCCTTCCCCGCAAACATGTGCCTGACACCTGCTGTACTCTTCCTGCGCACTTCCCGTCACGCTTTTTGCGTCCCGCAAGGTCTGTCTCAACCACCAGTCGAGACTTGCGAAGGGCAAGTTCCAGCGTTTCTTGCCGATTTTGTGTCTCTTCAACGCGTCCGAACGCCAGACATCGGCGGCGCGCGCATCGCGACCTCCTCTCCTCACCCCCGATTGTAAAATTTGAAAATCTTTCATCGTTGTGCTCGTTTTAAAGCGCGTAAAGCCTATTCTACAATTGCGAAGCGTAGTTGTAAATGGTTGTAGTTGTGAGAGTTCACCAATCATAACCAATGAGGAGAATATTCGAATGTGATTGATCAATTTTTACAGCTACAACCACGCTTACAACTACGCTTACACAATTGTAGAATAGGCTTAAAAATCGCAACCCCTACAGCACAAAAGTTGCAGCAACACTGCTGCAATATTGTAGCAACATTGCGTGTTGCAGCAATATTGCAGATTTTGCAGCAATATTGCTGCAAATTCTGTGCTGTACGGGAAAGGAGCATAATTCGTGATCTTTTTCGCTTTACTCTGCAACATACACACACACACACACACTTCTGATACGCACGTTACTCACCTGTTCGATGGCCGTGATGCGGGTGAGCTCGTCCAGGAGACCGGCTAGTCCGTAGCCACTCTTCCCGGTCCAATCCAATCCGTGTAACGCCGCCGCTACACTTGCGGCTGCAATCATGCTCGGCGTATACATGGAGAACTTGTACTCTGCAAAACAAAGTTACTCATTAAATACGTGATCGCTTGAAAGATTTATATATGTATGTCGTACGTTTCCTATACATTTTTTTCACGTACATTCAGAATTCGCATGATATCACTTTATTTATATTAATAGACAGAGCACGCAAAGTTGCATATGACAATAATATGTAGCATAATTATAAAATCAAGAAAAAAGTAAATGCATTGTATCCGAAAAAAAATAAAATCTTTTGTATTGATATTTGAATAAGTAATAAAATAACTTTATCCAATATGGTCTACCTACATAAGTTGTAATTTTTGCTGAGTTTAACATCGAAAACGGATGGTCAGATTCAAAATAACAAACATTTTGAACGTTAATTGAAAATATGAGACCTTTTCAACATATACTTATCTATAAACATCAAATAAACCAAATTGGGCGTAGTTACCTTATTAATATTTGATATATAATGTTAATAATGGTTTTCTGTCTAAAATCGACTTTTGGTGCATCTTTTTTAAGGATAATCTTCTTCACGAGCATTTATCTCGCTTAAGTACATTCTTCGTTATTTACTCCAGTTATGGTTAGCAAACAATGAAGAGAAGAAAACCACTTTCGTAGAGATTTCTTGGATAGTTCTCGAAATTATGCGACAGATTTATGATAGGCGAGAACGGGCGGAACGTAGAGGACACGTGATGGCCCCTTTGTCCAGTAAGACGTTACTTTCGTCTCTTCAGGAAGAAAGTTCTAACGTTTCAACGTGAGCACGAACGATCCTCTACGGATCCTCGATGGATACGGGATATCGTTAACATCTGCACCAGCGGGGGTCTTCTTGACCGTCGTTTTAACGGTATTCTACGATTTTCACAGCAATGTTGCAAAGCTATTATCGATACATTCTTAATGATCCTGATTCCAAGTTGAAAGAAGGGACAAATATCACCCACATTATGTTTCTTAAATCGGAGCATATGTATTCCAAGGACGAAAGATTTACGTATTTAAATGGATTTAAAATATAATATTAATTAATACTAAAATTTAAGCAATAAAATTAAGGTACGATATTAGAGTTCGGATTCAAAATTTTAAAAAGACGTGAATAAAAATTATCATTCTGAAGTTTATTCATATATTTTTATTTATGTCCATATGAACTGCTAGGTAAAATAATGTTACATTTGATAATGCTATTTTTATATAATATTTGTTTTATATAATGCTCGTAAATTTTAATGAAAATAATTGGAAAAGTAAAGTTTTGAGTAACAATAAACTATTATATACATAAGATTTGTTTTCTATAGCTGAAATATGTAGTATATACTTTTAAAGATTAAAATAAAATAGATATATGTTAGATATTTGATTAAAGCGAGAAAGAAAGTTCTAATGTAATCAAATGCAGGAAAAAATAGATCTATTGAGCTATTTAAACACTACACACGTATAATCATGTTTACAATTACTATGTAAAGCGCATTGCCCTCTGTCTTATCAGAGATTGACTAGCGAAACTTTCGTCTATTTTGTAACGGTTTCAGAATTGGTTAATAATTTCATCATTTTATTCTAAGCTTGAATATCATTCTAGCAATTTCGAAAGAATAACTATACTCAGTTAGTTATGAAAGTTACTGAAAGCGTTCGAGGATAAATTTATACACATTTAATGTAAAGAAAGTATTTATGTTCCGATAAACTTACATAAAATAATCTGTATCAGATAAGATTCGTCAGAAAACTACACATGTTACCTTAATAGAAATACAAACGCGCCCGATCTGTCAACGCATCAGTTCATGTTATGCTTTGAGACGATCGTAGCTGATCGGTAATGAAATCGTCCGGGAAGAGAATGTCACGGTTATTAATTGGTGAAATTAGAAGCGTGCACAACACATGCAGATATGTAAAACCAGTTTAATAAAGAACACGCGAAGAATGTACGAGAGGAGACGCAGGGCGCGGAGATAGCTATGGAATGTGAACATCAGACGAAATTATCACGTTGCACCAGTACTTGTGCATACCGAAACTTAATCCCCGCGAGAGTGTTTAGCTTACATAATCAAAGCTATACACTTCGCGCCGTATCGTCACTTCCCATCGCTCTTGACGATGCGACCGTATTCATCGCCATCGTGTAAACAAATAATAATTCACGGCTACATATCGCCGCACCGAGCTTCGATGGGTAATCCTCTCTCCGTACGAATCTCCTTTCTCCTCGTTTGAAACGTTCGCTTTCTAAATTAATTTCTTTTCTTATAAGATTAGTATATAAATATCGTATAATTATCATTGGAACAGTTATATAAATGTAGGCACAATGTAGATGTTTAATCCTCCGGAATTAATATCAAAATTTGTGACACAATTACTGACTTTGTAAGATTCTCATTTAATTTATGTTGATTAAAAGGCACATTAATGGGTAAATTTTAAACAGAATCGTAAAGCTTGTATAACTTGTAAGAACTTATGATTAATATCGTAATTATACGCGTATGTACGATTATTCATAAATATCTACGATTTTTCGTAAATCTTACAGCTAGCAAGAAACTGTCTGTAAATATATTACATAAAGTTATAAGCACTTGTAAGTTCATATAAGTCTTACGAGATCATGTCATAAGCCTTACGATTTTACTTAAAATTAACCCGTAATTTTAAGGAACCTCTGATAATTCATATAAAAGAATGAATACTAAATATGTCTTGATAAGAATAATCCAAACTTCCAGATGTGACTTAGAGGAAACTGAATTCGACATTTTTAACAAAGAGATTTATAATTAATGAATTCAATGAACTCACCGTCAACTCTGAGAAGTGAATTCAAAAGCGCAATCTATAATATATAAAAAAAACAAAGCGCTAAATAATAACACAAACAAGCGATAAATATTTAGAATATTTTAGACATTTTTTCTGTGGTTTGCATACAACTTTCTGATGGTTTATAACCTATTTCACTGCGCAACTCTGCATGCTATCCAGTACGCAATTGTTATTGAAGATTCGTATATTTTTCGTCGATTATTTATTCTCTCGACTGTCGATTTCGCGGAAAATCCAAGACGGCTTATCGTCTCGCTTTCTTTCGAAAAAGAAACGCGAAGTGCCGAGAGCGGCTCTGCCTAGTTTGGTCCGTGAGAAACAATTCGCGACCTCATCCTATGTGTCCTCCTCTATTTCTCTTTCTCTCTCTTTCTCTCTTTCTCGTTTTCTGTCTCGAACCCGCCGAGTCTGTGATCCAAAACGAGCACCACAGGAGCAACGACGAAGGACGAAGGTCCTCTCCACGCACGCCACCGCTTTTTTGCCATCGCGGTTGTAATAACAACCGGCCGACCGCGATCGACCGATGCGGACTTGCGGGATGAAGAATCGAGAAAGAGAGAGAGAGAGAGGAAGGCGCAAAGAACGAAAGAACGACCGAAGCATCGGAGGAGGAAGAACGAAGAGAATGGAAAGACACGCGGGTTATGCCGATGTGTCTGCAGTCATACAGACGCATCCAGACATTTAAACGCATCCGATCCTCGATCTTTCTTATAGTCTCACGCTATCAGTCTGTCTATCTCGTCCCGTACTTCCCGACGGATTTTCTCTCTCGTTGCGAATCAAGAACAATAGACATGAATCATGAAGAATCCATCCATAATATTTTGAGAAATGATTTTTTGAGGACTAAAAAGGCTGTAATTCAATTTTCTGTTATATTTCATGTGCTTTAAAAAATTGTTTATATGAATCTTCAAGTCGTTTCAATTTATGCAAGTTTCTTTTTAAATGAATTTAATTTAGCTAATCTGAACACGCTCTATTTAGAAGATTGCAATTGCAAGTCGCCGTGATGCACGACAGAGATGTTAGAAATGCAGAAGACAACGAAAATGCAGTAAAATTCCAACGCCAGATTCCAGAGAAACCGTAGTCTCACGCCTAACGTGACTGGGCATTTAAACGCCCATTTAAACGCACGTAAAACCTTAAGTATTCCTCGTACCTAACAGGGCGCAGAATATCGAAATTTTTCCAGAAAAGTAACATTTTCCGCATTCATCACATTCCGTTTTCCATTAACCTTTTTAAATTTTTTTTTTTATTTTAAAGAAACTTCGAAATGAGAAAGGAACAAAAAAGGGACGATGGTAATTTCTTCATGCGACGATGGTAATCCTTACAATATTTTATTACTACTGTTGCCTGTATTTATCGGTTATTATAACATTGTAATTGTAATATATATTATAATATAAAATATAGTACATAATAATAGTACAGTATATATTATTTTTTAATACATATTATTATAAAATTTTTTAAATAATGTATTTATATATAAATAATATTTATTGACTATTAGAATCAAATATATACTACATTTAGTAGAAGTATACATCTATTTTCTTAGCGCAAATATTTTTTTCTTAGTACAAAACCGTCAGAACCAGGTTCTACGACGCAACGATGACCGAACAATAGTAAAAATGATAACAAATATCGTCGTACGGACAAACTTATACTACTTATTTTTATAGGACGCGCACAGGCCCTTCCTCTCCTCCTTCGGAACTAATGGGCATGAACAGACGGAAGTGCAAATAACCATAATAACGGATTATCCTCCTAAGCGCGCATTTCCACTGCGCGCCTTATTGGCGACTTCGTCTGTATGTATATGTGTGACCTATTTAACAAAGACAAAGAAAGAGAGCAAGAAAGAGGAAAAGTAAAAAGAAAGCTATTCGTGGCTGTTACGTGATGGTTTCCACTATCGGTGTGCGTTCTACGACGCACGTTTGGGGCGTAAGTTCATTAATGCGTAGGTATGTTAACGACGCACGTCGCCAGTTGTTAACGCCCCGCGTACCATATACGATAACGTGCAACAATGTGCGCACGAAGGGCACTTATTGTTAGAGAAGGCACTTGCCTCGTGTTCCCACTTACGCTCTACCTATATATGATTAATTTCATCTCTGTTTAACTTACTTTTTATCTTTTTCTGGTTTTAAAAATTTATAGAGATAAAAAATTGATAAAGATAAAGAAGTAAATAAACCGAGATTAAAGTTAATCCATATACATTGATAGAAATGAATATTAAAAATATTTGCGACCATTCCGATATTTAGAAAACTGAGAATTACTCTATGAACTCGAGTAGAAAGAAGTACGAATGAAGAAAGACTGGAAGATGCTTAATACAACAGCAACGCTGATAAGAATTGTTATAATTCCCTGTTGTCGACCTGCTATTAAGGGGATGCTGGAGTGTCCTGTTCTACTATTAATTATTAAAGACTTTTCTCTTAATTGTGTTTATGAATTGAAAGGTCCTTCTCCACAATTAAAGTATCGACAACAAGGCAATTCGCCAGCTACAATTGAATACGAAAAACGAAAGAAAATAGAAGACTTACAGTTTTGTTATCGGCTTCTGTAGTCGACACGTCACAATATGTGCTGCATATAAGAGCAATTCAGACCTTGCACGTTCATAAAAAGTAGCTGGCGAATTGCAGAAAACTTGAAAGAATAATCCTATGTTTTTAGAAACGAGATAGAGGCTTTAGTATAAGAGAAAAAAGTTGCCAAAAATTTCGTTTGTATATTACGAATGAAATTGACGTGAAGCCATGAAACCGAGCAGTATTTTAGTTGATCTCTTTCTAAGAGATGGCGTTGCAATATGTTAGATAA
>NW_017296741.1:2587412-2607890 GCF_001594075.2 Trachymyrmex cornetzi | reverse complement strand
GAGACACAACGATATATAATAAGTATAAGAAATGAATGAAAGATGTCACTATTATCGAATTTGGAATTTTAAAAAATCTGTAATATCGACTTCGATCAAGTTCGGTCATCGATCCAGCATCCCCTTAAATTCTATTAATTCTTTTGATAATACATTAATCTCTCGTTCTCACCTCTGGCGCTGAGAGCGATGAAGGTCTGCGCGTGCCTCCGGACCATCACAGTGTCACAGGTGTGCGGCAACGACAATCTGCTGAGGATGTGCATTAGGAAGTCTCCGGGCGTCACCGCGGATAGTTCCCACTTCAGCTTCGAAACGACCAGCTGCTCCCACCTCTGCAATGAAAACGAGACAGATGTCGTTCGATTAGCATCTCGCAATTAACACTATTCAAGCGAAAGGTGCGATAAAAAGAGAAGGCAACATGAACACAAACTATAGGTGTTACGAAATTCTGATCAGCTCGTTATTTCCCTCGTTATTAAAAAAAAATTAAGTATTGCAATTATTTCGGACTAAAATTATCTGACGTAAATATCAATGCAGTTTCAATTATATTATAAGAAGAAGTTTAATCTAAGGCACATAAATGTTTATTTACATTAATGTAACGAATACATTAGTGTAATAAATAAACATTTACGAATATATTTATGTGAAAGTGTTGTAATTGTTCGCGTTATTTATCTCCCATAATTTTCCACAACGTGTACCGTTACAATATCAGACGTGACGCGTGTATTATTATAGTAACGTGGTTGTCGGCATATACTTATATAAATAATCGCAAGAGATTCATCAGACAACCGTTAGATCTTCCTTTTTTTTACGAAAAATGTGGAGCAGTCCGTTTCATCATAGCTACAGTAAAAAATGCATGGCCCGATTTAAATAAGTCCCTTTAAACACGAGAGCATTAAACCATCTTTAAATCGTCGATAATTATACAGGTGCGACGACGACATCGTCAAAATTCAGGCTTGATCTCTGTCTCAAGTGTAGAATACAAGAAAGGAGGAAGGAAGAGAGGGAAAAGAGAAAAACAGAGAGAGAGGGGTGAGAGGGGGGTATGGAGGGAGGGAGGGGGAGGGGGGTGAGGGGGGGGGGACAAAGAGAGACAAAGAGTCTATCCTTTCTCTAGCGAGGCTACTACGTCCGCTCTTTCGAGTACGTCGTAGTACCCCCGTTCTCTTTCGACCGTGAAATTACATGGCGGGAGTAACGCGCGACGAGTACTACGTGTCCTTCGTCTTGATCAAAAGTCCATTGAATCCAGCTCGCCTCCCATCGCTCAGCTGTGACGAAACTGAGCAACGTGACTCCGTTTCAAGTACGAGAGAGCATATTGCAGAGGATCTTGAGCGATAAGAATAAAGAATATACATTACTATAATAGACATTATATTCGTAATATATGCACTAACAAGTAATTAAGGATGCGTATACATTATACATTTTAATTTATGCTACGGTAACTTTCGCTCAGGGATTATAGGTACGTATAATATATCTATGAACTCATCTATACTTTTAAATTATGAAATAACAAAAAAATTGATGTAATAACATTTTCCGACGTTAAAATTATCTTGTAAAATAATTGGAGAATGTAACCATGTATGCTAACGCAGTTTCATTTAATTGATTTAAAAATCTCTTTGTTCCCTTCTTGTTATATTGTATGCATAATATCCTACATATTATAAACAGAATTGTGATTTAATTTTATAACCTAGAACTGAGCTTCAACTGGAAACGGAAACTATTAAATATTCACATAATTTTAAAAGGCACGTATTAATAATGTTGATCGTGTTACAATGAATATTTCATGTGGTTTTCGTGCAAGCCCACTCTTAATGATCTATAATGATCTATTCACACAGAAATTCGGAACATAGAATTCTAAATATAATTTCATATGCCGTATTTCTGTGCATATATGTATCTTGTACATGTATGTGCTTCTTCAAACTTTATTTTGTATTTCACACATAAGAACAGGTAGAATTACATCCTAACTTATAAATTGATTATTATTATAGGTTCACTATATATATATAAAATAAAGCTTTGCAAAAATTATCATAGTCATAAACTAGCTGACCGTCTTGTACGACAAAAGATAGCTAATTATTTCATTAATTATGTAAGTACACATAGAAGACATAAATGTCAAGATGCGATTATACAGTAAAAGTAAAATCAATTATACAAAATGCAAATTTGTGTTAGAATCACATTCTGAGCGCGAGGGAAACAGAAGTAAGGTGATCTGTCCGTCGTCGTCGTCGTTGCCGTAATCGTGTACAAGCCAAATTAAAGTCCTCGTCAAATGGAAGAGGATGTGCGCTCGAGGGAAGACACAAACCGAGAGGGAGTCCCTCCCTCTCCTCTCCACGGCTCATTCTCATCCTTGAAGGGGTTCCGCGCTCGAGTGCGTGCGTGCGTACGCTCGCCATTCGCGCCGGCTCTTCTCTCGTACGTTGGTTGTCGGTGAATGAAACAAAGGCTCGTACACACCGAAAGGATAGGAGAGCCGACGACGTAATGACAGCGGCGATGTGTAAAGCGCTGTTACTCTGCTAGGCAGAACGGGTCCCGTCATATCGTGTGTCCTACTTTCGTTCCTTGATGCAATTTTTCCCTTTGGTGAAGCACCTTATTTAATTTTAATAGCGCCATTGTCTGTTACCGGGTAAATCATGTGATACTATTATTCTCTTATATAATTATTTTTATTACATTCTGTCATGTTGCTCCCTTGACTTCGGAATTAATACCTACATATATTCAGCCTTTTGTTGCATAATTTCGTATTATCCATATCTATTTAAAAAATTACATTTACTGGGAGCTATAATACGTATCATAAAGTTATTATTGTCATCATTAATTGCAACTTTTTCTGTACATTAAAATCTTCTGTACCTTAAAATTTGACGCAGTTACACGTCACGTCTACAAAGTCAATAATCAATAATTCATGGGGATAAATATTTGCATAAATATTTATGATATGTTATGACGCGTTGTTTGATCTGCTTGGCAGATATTATACATGTAAAACGCTCCGCGCGACGATGCACATCCCGCCGTCACTCGTCAGAGTTGCACTCACGGCGCGTGCACGCATGCTACAAATGCGTGCGTACATGTAACGTAATAACGCGTAATGATTCACGAAGGAGGATAATTGCCGAACGCGATCGGCGATGATAAGTGTGCTCGGTGTCGCGCGTCATTCTGATAATAAAGTAGGCGCTCGATGTATTCACCCTCCACCTATGCGCGATATACACCATACTAATTTCCATATTACGTTAAAGTGCGTTATTATATTACGCACGCGCGTAGCATTATGTTGCAAGGAGTCTCGGGCAACGCTGCAACGATATCTGATTTTTGTCAATTCATCAATTATCGTTAAGCGCAGCTCTTCGTGTCTCCGAAGAACTTCTCGAGAAACATTAAGAATTCACGAATCATCGCTCGATTATATTCTCCGAAACCAGTTTCGTAGAATCAGATTCATTATCTTTGGCAATCGATGATAATCTATTATATATTCGCGTTCGTAGTGTTGGGATTTCCGTTCCCTATTAGTGTGCATTATGAATCGATACTCGGCCTCCAATGACATCGGATCAAGATAAAAAAAAAAAACGAGAAAGGTACAGGATGGAGGGTAAAAAGATGATACCGAAGCATACCGTGGGTTATGGGAAAGCAGGTGGCAGCTAGATGACGCTTTCACTTTTTCTTTCTATACCTTTGGGAGTCGGTCTTGGGAATCCAAATGACCCGAATGTACTTCACAATCGATGCACAACCTCCATAGGGGTGAAATTATATACATTTCTTTAATTATATACAATATTTGGTAAGGCGACGTATCATTTATAATCTGTAATTCTAATTCTAACGGAATCAATTTCGCACGCAATTTTATAGATATTTGTACCTTTAACCGATCTACCTTATAGCTCACCGTCACCCGATTATCGTTACCTATATATATTAAGATCGTGGCATAATTTTTTCAATAATAATACAATTTGCGCAGTTCTTATGCTAAAATATGAGTCATGCAAGTGCAAGGACAATTGTGGCACTTAAACACTAATGACTCAACTTACAAATAATTCGTATATAATTATCACCAAGGTATTTTTACTCAACAACCTAATATTATCCAGTCTATAGTGTCAAATGTACAGTACTAACTCGTTAATACGCCTAAACTCGTCTCTTCGCCAAGAATATCCAGGTACGTTCCAATCCATTAATTATCGTTAAGCGCTCTTCTCGTCTCTAAATAACTTCTTCAGAAACAATAAGAATTCGCGACTCATCGGATTAATATTCGTATCCGTTGGAATTTCGTAGAACTAGATCGATCATCTACGACGATCGATTATAAAATCTGTATTCGCGATTGTGGCCTTGAGATTTCCATTCCCTAATATTAATATGTATATTATACCACGTCGTTAATTCGCAAGAATGCTCATTGTTCGGGATTGTGACAAATTCATGGCAAATTCTTCGAAAATGAAGCGAGTCAGAATATTTTAAGGAAAATATTCTAACCCACTTCGTTTTCTGAACCAATTAAATCAATTGTTTTCTACTTTGTGTAGAAAAATGAATTTCGTAGCGTTTGGGCTTATCTTAATCTGTTGTCATGTTTGGGCGAATGAGAACAACAATAATTGTAAGTAGATACTTATATTTTTTCTCCTCTAATATTTTTCTGAAGATGTATCGAACAGTATTTTTCCAGAAATGTGTTGTCCTTACAATTAAAGATTTTATGACAACAGTGGGTTAAAATTCCTATTTAGTAAAAGCAAAGAAAATAATTTCTAAAGTTAAAGTGACACAAAAAGTACATTTATTTGCACATTGTTACATTGTTAGCCCACTGTTGTAATAAAGTCTTCAAATGATATCAAATTCTATCTCGTCTATTTTTAAATCATCTATTTTTAAGCCATCTATTTTTCAACATTCTATTTTTCAGCCGTCTGTTTTTGACGGTATCTCTTTCGAGAAGGAATTTAATAGACATTTTAGACATTATACATATATTTAAATAAGTCTATTGACGAATAGTTAATTTTTATACAATTTTTTTGCAGTGTATTCCGCATTTATGTCACTTTCCGCATATAGATCTTTCCATAACCTCACTAATTATTTTAACCTTGTAAGATCTTTTTTTAATAATAATATTCCATCAAAAAAATATTATCAACATCATTATTATTCAATGTTAAATATCAACATCGTTCTAACTCCTTATATATGTTAAGCACTAATTATATATGACGTATATGTTTAGTTTTAGTTAGAGGGACCTACGGGCAAAGAACACCGTTAAAAGATTACCTCGAAAATGAAGTAAGGCGCATCATGCAAAATGGAGACAGTACGTTTGGAATTCCGGTTCTTGATCCGCTTATTGCGGATAAACTGTGTCAGTTTAATTTTTAAAGAAACATGTTGACTGCTAACACGTTAAATTAATAATATACTCATCCATAGACCAACAAAAGATATTATCATGATTATAAGCTTTTAATCAATATCTTTTACTTTGTTGTCATTTTATTGATACAGTAGATTATATACCTCTCTTAAAGAGAGATATATTTTAAAAGTACAGTTTTTGACCAAGCAAAATGTTTTAATTTAACGTGTATCACGTATAGCATGAGTAGTCAACGTATTATAAACGATAGTTCATTATTAGATATCATATAAAGAACAAAGTATAAACACCTTCGTTATGTCTTCAGCTTCGGGGTTTTGTCAAACGTCAATGTAACTGGCTTGTCCGCGTATGAAGTTAATGACGCTGACTGCAGTATATTTACTCTGATGTTCAGCCTCGATCTAAACTGGCCATTGATAACCGCAAGAGCCAATTATTCTATCAACGGAAAACAACGAATTTACCAAAACAACAAAAACACCGAAATTAATGGAAACGGAGGAATAGAGTACGTATTTGATTCATTTGAGAGATTCTAATTATCATATTTCGATGAATTCGTGATTTTCCAATGCCTATAATACGCGAAAAAGGATCTTGCTGCCAATTTTTGCGTTTCATTTATTTGCCAGTAAAAGACAAAAAGAAATCTAAGCTTCAGCGTATGTTAGTGTTTCAATCATTATAATTTAAAATATGTAATTATTATAATAATATACAATATTGTAATTATCATTTATATATGTACAGTAGACCTCTGTTTACCTGTACTCCATTTATACGAACAAATTCGTATTCAGTATAAACTTATACCTTCCAAATGAACTCAAGCTACGTAATTTGGATAATAGGAGCTTGACTTCAGTTTTCTAAACGTCAGCTCTTATTATCAAAACTAATACACTGATAAAAGGGAAGGTTAGTGAGCCTCTATTATCCGAACTATTAGATTATCAGAACTATCTTGTCCTTTGACATGTCCCCTGATATCGGATAAACAAAGTTCTACTCTGTGTGTGCACGGGCGCGCGACACACATAAAATCACAATATGTATTAAATAATTAAAAAACTACAGATGCAGAGAAAAAAAATTGATAAAAATCGATCCTTTCCTCATAGAGAACGTTCGTTTTTCATTTCATTTTATTTGTATTTTATTTGAATGTGCTTGAAATATGTAAAAAAATACGAGAGGATAACAATGGGCCTATTCCTTATAGGCCTGTTCTTTTCAGCTGAACTTTTGCATCAGTTCATCTTTCTTCCTTCTCTTCAGGAGGAAAGAAGAGGAAGAAAGATGAACTGGTACAAAAGTTCAGCCAAAAAGGACAGGCCTTTTAATTGAACTTCTTGAACAGTTCTTTTTTCTTTTTTTCATATTGAGAGAAAAAGAAAAAAGATAAACTGCGCAAAGTTTATTTAGAAAGAACAGACCTAATGAATTAGCTGGTTTTTATTTAATGTTTTCATGACTTTATCTGGCGATGCCAACTGTGACAAGACTCATTACTAAATCGTGACTGAATTATATGCTTCATGCGAAACATGCCAATCCGGCTCAGAAGAATTTCCCTATTAAAAATTAGGATACTTCTCTCGTGCGCGTCCACCATTAATAGGGAACGAGCGTGTGAAATAGAGTGAGAAAGCAGTAAGTTATTTTACTGTCTTACACTGAGAATAAATGTATTAAATTTTAATAAAAACTTTATTTCTGATTTATTGTATATTCGTATCAATGGTCTCAAAAGATACTGTATTTAATATTGTTAATAAAATTTATTTGAATGGTTCCAGTTAAATATTTACTAAATGTAAACATATATTTGTTTGGTACAAGAACCATTAATTTGATTTAACTATTATATTTTTTATTTAACAAATACTTATTTTCCATAAATGAATGTTATATTAGTACTATTTTATTTTTCTAGGTGTACTTCTTCTCTTCTTCTCATGTCTTCCCTATTATATATGGTGGATTCATCATAAATCGATACGCTATGTCCTAACTTTTATTAGAGAAACTATATATAGTGTTTAGTTTTCTTACGATGATCAGGTTCACCCTCAGTCAATTACGATTGCTTTGACGGGAATTTAGATAACATTTTCTTCTGGATTTAAGAAAATTCATCATTCTATTATTAAATTGAATAATTTATATTTAAACAAATCTTTTTAACACTTACAAGATCAAGAAAGAAGATTTTTGATGGAGATTATGTTTAAATTTTTGAAATGATTATTTTATTGTCACTTATACTATTTTATAATTAAGTGTTTAAAATTACAACAGGATACATTTCTATCGATAATTTTTTTAAATAAAAATTTAATTAAAGAGATCGTAGAAAAAAATTGAAGTTAAAAAAAGATATATTTAATTTTCAGTGCAACCGTGCATGACTTCAAATTTAAAATTGTCATTAATTTTAAATTAGAGAACGGACATATCCAAATTAATGAAATCAACCCAATGAATACTGCCTTGGGAGCATTTGACGTAAGTAATTATTGTAAACTACATATTGTCAATTCTTTTCTGCCTTTTTGTAATCGTGATCGTCAAGAATCGCGCCCAGCGATTAAGCCGTTGCAAAAATAATATTGTATATAAAATAAATGATATATTTTACGTTAACAATCGTTAAATAACTTCTGACAGAAAATAAAATATAATATAATTAAAAAAACTCTTTTGATAGTTTTCATATATCTCTCAAAATGAAAGAATTCTTATGTGAACTTAAACTGTAAATTTTTTCTAGAACATTACACATGTTTAATTTTGAAAAATCGTACAAAATAGTTTAATAAATTCGTAATATGTTGATTAGTAATATACTAATTTCTAGATTACATTAGTTGTTATACGAGGAAATTACTGTTAATTGTATCACGTCGTTTCTTGCTCTTCAATTTGCACATAAAAAGGCGATTTAATCGTACTTGTAAAGATATGAATCTTTGGCAAACAACTATTATAGAAAAAACCAAAAAATCTACAACTCATTTAACTGAAAAAATTATTATTAAATTCCCAGAAACTTTATGAATAATAAATATATATTCATATATCAAACAAAATATATTTAAATAATAATGTAGAGACGGTAAAAAGATTAAAAAAAGAAATAAGTTAATTATGACTGAAAAGTCGATTAGTTTAATTATTTCGGCACAAACTGATTTAAATTCTCCACGTATTAATAAATTTATTTTAATTGGAAAAATAACAAATTTGTAACTGAAATTATCGGAGTTCAACATTTTACTTGTAACGACTTGGTGAAAGCCATAACGTTATTTAAGTCATAACGTCTCTCATTTCTCAATCAGTTTGAATGTAACCGTATATATGGAATGTAACGGTAATTACGTTTTTGTTATAATTTTCATTTTTCTTAATTTTCAACAAAATTTTCTTTCCTGTTTCTTTTCGTTCACAGTTTCACATGTCGGGCCTCTACAAAGATGATAAAAAGAATGCTGAATTAAGCAAGATGATCTCTGATAAGGTACTTAAGCTGATCAATAAAAACCAAAACGTGATTAAGGACACTTTTATTAATATCATCATAACGATTTTCAACAAATTGATGTCTAATGTAAATCTTGGCAATCTAATTAAGCCTATAAGTTAATTTAATTAATTAGTTAACCTAATGAAGTTAATTTAAAGATATTTACTACTATAAAATTATCTTTTTGTCATATCGATGCTACGCTATTGTATGATTAATCTGTTTGGTAATCTTTGTTTTATCACTTCTGCAATCATGATAGATTCAAGTCGAAACAATGCAAGGTATGATAATGCAATTAAAAAGTGTTTGTTGATAACATTGGCAAGAATAAAAAATCCTTAACAAAGTTTGTAATTTATTTCTGTAATGTGCCGATAAAATCAGTATTATAATCACAAGCGTGAAAAGAGTGTTTTTTTTCTCTATAATAAGATTTCCTTTTCATTCTTTGTGGCATTTTTGTACTAATATTAAAAATAGAGTACATCATATTTTCAATATATATAATAAAATATGAAAAGTAAAAGAAGAAATATATCTTATACAGGGTATCCCAAAATTCACAATACTCTGGCAAGGAAGTTCTCGGAAAATTAAGTAAAAAAGTTATTTGTAAATTTTTATTTTAAGCAGTAATTTTTGAGATAATAAGGGTGTTTAAATATAGCCAATTACAGACTACATTTAGACAACCACCTATCCATGGCATGCAAGTATTAATGACTGTTGATGGTGAACGCTCACTTCAGCGTGCACTAATAGTTACAGGTGACTATCTAAGTAGCTTATAATTGGCCATATTTGAATCATTATATCTCAAAAAATATTACTTAAAATAAAAATTTACAAATAACTTTTTTACTTAATTTTTCGAAAACTTTCTTGTTATAGTATTTTGAGTCGCGAATTTTAGTACACCTTGAAAAAAAAATATATGTATATAATATATATATATATATGTGTGTGTATATATGTATACATGCATATATACTCTTCAGAAAAGAATTTTTAAAAATATAATTTACATTTTTTTATATAACGTTAGTAGTTTGATTATCTCAATAGCATTTTCCGGACACTTAATTTCTTAATTAGTATATTAGATAAAATTATGGATATTGCATAATTATGGTACATATTATGCACACTTGTGTAATTATGTTGGATGTCTTGCGTTACCATCAAAGTATGAAAAAAAATCTTCACGGCGCTTTACATTTACATTTCCGGTCTGCAAATTTATTAGATAAAATTATGGATATTGCATAATTATGGTACATATTATGCACACTTGTGTAATTATGCTGGATGTCTTGCGTTACCATCAAAGTATGAAAAAAAATCTTCACGGCGCTTTACATTTCCGGTCTGCAAATTTATGATCGTTCTCCATTCACGGTGGTATCGACGGCTAGGTCAATAACTATCGATCGATAGGCGGGGAAAATGCGGGGCATTTATGCGTCTCATTCATGCATGCGCGCGCGCGCGCACGCGCGTCCATGCGATCATGTTCGCACGGTTTTGAATCGCGCACCTCGGCGTCCCGCTTTCCTGAGCGTGAGAAAGATAATCCCGACACATATGTGACTCGCTCCTTTTTTGTAATATTCGATGCACCGAATATCGTGACACGGGAAAACGAGATAGGACGTCGCGATAACGTCTCATGAGCGAGAACGCGTATAATTATGATGATTAATCGTAATTACCGCGTATTCACGTGGTTCCGTCGATGTGGTCCGTCTCTTTTTTTTTCTTTTCCTTCATCTGGCTCTTAGGACGTCCAGATAATGCCGGTTTCGGTATTAGTGGGTGGTGAAATCGCTGACAGAGATGGTCGGCGAACACACGAAGAGATCGGGAAAAGAGTAGCGGAAGAGATGCGAGAAAATCGTTTTGTGATCTTATTTAAAGAATGACGCTTCTCAACTTTTTTTACACATGTAATTTGAATTAGGTTGAATTTGAATTACAACTGCCATGGATTTCAATCGTAAGAAAGTGAATAAAAAAATTGCGAGAGTTAGCCATATTCTCTCTGCAGAAGTGCGCCTAGAGCAGCGGTACGAGAACAATGGAGCATCAAACGGGAATAGGAAAAGATCGCGGACGTAGGGCGCCGTTGTACTTGTACCGCGCTACCTGGTCGATTCCGAGAAGCAGGGGCCTGCCGATTTATCTGGTTCGCAATGAGGGATCGATACGAAGCGGAGCTCTAGAGCCACAAAAGGCCCAAGAATAGCGGCTTAAGAGACGCAGGATTTCCAGGTGATATTTCTTCGACGCCATGCCGCAAACAGCGTAATTAGAAGATATATTATTTCAATGAAAAATTGCACGATGTGAAAGTTTCAATATCGAAATTGTAGCTGATCATTACTTTCTTAAATAAAGCGTATTAATTATGTAGCTTATGTATTAATTTAGTGAGAATTATTTCGAGAAAAGTACCTTTGAAACGAAATCTTTTAAATCATGCAGATTTTTGCTCCATCATTCTAAATGTCATTTTAAATGTCTGCAAAATTGTTTCAATATGATAGTCTCGCAATGTCATTCAGATAACATAGATAGCATCTGATCAAACTTGCATTCAGAAGAATATAATTAGAAAAAAATAATAAAATATGATGAATGAAATTTCATCAAAGTCGGTTAGATTTTTGACTAAAATTGTATCTGAGCGATTCCGAACATCTATTGCTAGCCTAGAAAAATTCTATTAGCGCGGAATCCCACAGGTGGTTAAAGAGCCGAAAGAGAACGGGGGAGGAACTGAAAGGAAAGGAGATGGCAAGGCGGTACAGGATCGAAGGGCAGCGCCTGTGAGCAAGGTGTTTACCATTCTGGCCAAAAATAAAGTACAAAGGCCAGATTCCCTCTTGGCATAACTGGCAACAAAAACCAGAATCACCGTCCATGCATTCCTCGAGCCTCGCCATTGGCGTGGCTCGACTTAGGCTGCCGCGATTAGGCAAAAGGCCAGCAATAAGTGACATTTCTACCTGCGACTAGTTTTCTGCAGGTAGATAAATTAATAAATAGACGGTATCTTCTTTCTAGGTCGAAGATCATCTGAGAACACCCAGACTAAACTGGATGTAAGAAGAAAAGAAGGATTATATGATATATGATATACAAAAAGGTTTAAATCGAGGTTTAACTATACGCAAATAGAAGAAAGAATGTAAAAGAAATAAGTATCAATATGTAATAATAATAATTCCGTGCACAACACAACTGTTACATTGTAATATTAAATTAAAAACGGAAATGAATTAATATATATATATATATATATAATATAATTTTTAATAGTGATATTTAAATATTCTCATATACATGTCTTTATCGTGTGTTGTATATCCCATGTGCGGCAAATTTAAAAAACCGTTTATATACTTTAACTCTTTGCGCAAGATACAATTTTAACGCCGACCCCGTTTACCAGCCTTTAACCTAATCACGCGTCTCGCGGTCGATCGCGCAGATTCAGTGGTCGCCGCCAACACAAAGCTAATTATGGGGAACGCCAATAGCCGAAAATTCAACGTCGGGTCCCTCGTGCCGAGAGAGAAAGGAGAAGCGGGTATCCTCTACGAGCCCCCTCGAAGGACCCGGAGAGATCCGATTTAATTGACGTCGGCTACGCCAATGAGGCTGGCCTCTTCTCGAGGTTACTTCCAGGAACCGCCTTTTGCGGGACACATCTGCTCCGGTTACCGGAGCATACCCCGGGTCCTTTTTCGCATATAAGAAACCTCTCTTCTTCCTTTCCTCGCCTCGACTGGAACCGGAACACTGGCTCCATGGCCGCCGTCCGTCGTGCTTTTATTTCTCCTGCGACCGGCGGGATTTTAATTTTCACAGAAGCCATAAGAGCCCACCGGGCGGCACCGGCGATTTAATGAATTCGCAATTAGTCCAAGATCGAAATACTAAGCCGCGGATCAGGCAATAAAAATTGAATTAGGTATATATCTTCAGACAAAACTCGTAGATAGCTCAATCGGGATTTCTGGAACTTGGAACGGTTTAGATCTCTCAAGACTCTGAATTATGATCGCTATTATAGCTGTGCGAGGCTTTTTCCTCTCTGTTATCAATAACCCGTTTCTAATCCGCCTTTTAATTTTCACCAAAGCCATAAATTCACCGGCGACTATCTGCGCGATTCATTAAATAATCATCGTCAAATTTTATTTTTATTTGTCAACGCAATTATTATTGTGCCGTAAATTTACAAAAATTCTGCTTTTCATTTTATAAATAAATGTGTACCTTTTGTAAAAGATTTATATTTATGATAAGAAGAAATATCTGGTTAAATTGGAGCACTATTATACCGATGATATTATACCTCACTACTTTTAAAAGACACAACACCGGTTTCGATTTGCCTTCGTCTGACGTAGCACCGGATGTAACTACTGACTGTCCATTCAGAATGGAGACTGAGCGTGAGTTCTTAGAATATCATACAAGAAAATGAGATATATACATATATCATGTTTTATTTTTATCCGTTCGTTCATTCATGTAGAGATATTTCTATTTCCAATGTCATAAAATTAGATATTTATATACAGTATTATAAAATTATTAAAAATGCAAGAAAAATTAAAAATGAAAGAAGGAATTATTATATTATATTAATAAAAAATCAGGGGATCTCTAAATAAATTAATTGCCGGAAATAATCTATTACCTGAAGGAAGAGATAGATCCATTTTTGACTTACGACGATACAACTGTTGCGTCAAATATGATTTA
This sequence comes from Trachymyrmex cornetzi, assembly GCF_001594075.2. NCBI lineage: Eukaryota > Metazoa > Arthropoda > Insecta > Hymenoptera > Formicidae > Trachymyrmex > Trachymyrmex cornetzi. Next base: position 2,594,082 of record NW_017296741.1, on the reverse strand, counting down.
CGACGTCATCACAAATCTCCATTTGTTCCGTGACACTCGCTTAATAATGTGACTCAAGCAGGCTTAATTAAGGCCCACCAGAAGCTTTCCAGGAAAATATCGATACGCATGTATACCTGGAGTACGGGTACCCGCATGGCAATTAACAAACCAAAAAAAATTCGTCTTATTATAGCGAGATTAAGAATGATCAAAACGCGCTCATCTCACACGGCGAACAACGTTATAGCAAACATCGGGTAAAAGTGCTAAAATAAAAAAACCAATCGAGGCCCACCTAAACGTTTAATTTCATATCTAATTGGAGATTAATAAAGTAGACTTTGTCTCATACATAAGAGATTCCAATTAATATATTGCTGACATTAATATATTTGGCTATACCGTGTATCGATAAAAATCCCAACAATATCCCGTGAAAAAAATCTGTATAGCATTACATTTCCTAACAAAGGAATATTTCTTTAAAATTACAGTATTTCTTTCTACTTATAATTTTTTAAGAAAATGTGATATGTAACATCTCTAAAAACTCGATTAGAAAAGGCAATTCGGTAAAAAGTTCAGGATGATTTCGCGAGTTCGGGAGCGAATCGAAGACGGGAGATTAGTTCGTTCGGATCTCTTCACGTCGCACATGTGGTGGGATTTGGCTATACCGTGTGCCACCAATACGTCACATCCGCATTCGAGGCCAGCACGACGCGACGGCGAAAGAATCGGCCGCCTGTTGGTTTAGAAGTTAGAAAGGCGACTCGTGACATATTACTTGGCCTCGACTCGACTAATATTTACGCATATTCAGCGAGAGGAAACGAATATCTCGATGACATTATTCACTATTAATATATTGTATTGTTTCTGCATAACTATCGTTATTATTTATCGTTCTGCATAATTATGCCGTACGATCATTTTGTTTATAATAATGTTGGTTAAAAGCGCATGCGATTAACGGACATTGCGAATATCATAGAGATTCTACCGCAATTTAATATATATCGCTACTTGTTGCATATTCAGGAATGATGAGAGAACGAAACCGACTATTATTAGCTTGCAAAGTTAGAAAGTCAGCTCGTAGCGAGTCGCTCGTCCTCGAATGTCTGCAATCGAACAACATTCCAGTCACGCGTTTGTTCTTCTCTAATTAAATGGACGAAACTGAAATGAGCATTAGTAATTATGTCTCATTCCGTCTATGCGCATAGAGCAATAAGAAATTTGTAACATTCTCTACATAACAAGCACTACGAAAAAACATTAACAAAGAAAGTTAAAATTTTTACTGCTGCAGCAATTTTTATCGCGATATTTTGTGGCGATTAAAAATAAAAAACCAGCAGAATAACTGTACTGGTCAGAGTATTTTTAGCCGCCGACCTCACTCAAAAAAAACCGGAAGCATTTAAGCTATCTTACCGAAAAGTTGGATAGGAGCGCAGGTACTCTCCTCTAAAAGTCGACATTCGTTCGATCTATTGTGTGGTATTGTCACGGCGTATTTCGTGCGGGCATTAGACATAGTTTTACCGTGAGGGCATCATCGGTGGGAGCGGTGACCGCCTCGAGGTTGTTTTAACCGTCGCCTTTTGGCAAGGCATACCTTTCAGTCGCTAGAAATCGTCGAATTACCGTGTACGAAAATTTCGCAAAGATTTTGCGCAATCGCCAGAAGAAGAAATTAATTGTCTTGTGCACAATTAATAACTGTTACGCTCTCTTACCGGAAGGGAATAACATGATTAATTTCCCTTTCCATCGCCACTATCGCGATTAATTCTTTGAAGACCAGATCCGCTGATCATATGAAAAATAATTAATATGACAACGTCAGGATTTACCCCCCATTAACGGAACGAATACGAAATTACTTCGTTTTACCGTAGGGGCAACGTGTGCGCGACTCCCGTCTGGCATTGGCGTTTCTCACTACTTTGCATAACCGCCTGCGGAACGTTCTCACGACGTCGCACTAAGTCGTTAAGAGATAATTCGCCGTATATCTGGCGTGTCAGCGCTATCGCGGTTCCTTTCGGCATTGACGATAGCTGGACGAGTTTAGAGCTGATTTTTATTCGGCGAATACTCAATAATAGGAATTGAAAAAAATTCGCATGAAATACACTTCGATAAGATAGACAGCGAAGGCCATGTTTCCGATTAATCGTAATAATTACGACAAACAATGTTCTGTAACTTAATACTAAATGTAATTTATATACAAAGTATTTACCGAAATCTTGTAAAAAAAAAGAATCTTTTCTTCTTGGAAAATTTTCAGATTTATTCAAAATTCCAGGTAAGAGATTAAAGAATTTTTTAATGCAACTTTGAAACAAATTGAAGAGCAACACGGACAAACTATATATTGAAAATTAGTATAAGACAGGAATTCCACGACTTTATATCTATCCTTTTTTTAGATTTGCAACCACGAAAATTATATTTAGGGAAAACTCACTACAATATAGTAGCAGTAAATTATTCTCTTCTAAGTATTATATTCTACTGTCACTGATTTTTTTTTTATATAAAAACTTATGAGACACGAAAAGTACGTATAAGTATACGCGGACGCTTATGTCATACTTATCTCATCAATTGTCACTATCTTGTATTATCAAGAAAAAACAATGTTTCCAGACAGATAGAATTTAAATTTAAAAGCAAGATTCCAAAAATGTCCTCAACTACTGATAAGATTCCACTCAAAAAGCTGTTATATTCAAAGGTAAACAAGAAATTCCCTGAAAATACCAGGTTAATAAATATCTTGATGTAACAAAGTAATCGCACAGTTGTCAATTTTATAATATAATGAAATTATGCATATAACAGTGTTATGTTATATACTATACACAACAATATTATTTACTACATATTACATATAAATATTTCAATATACCTTTCTGAAAGCTGCACGTTTGTATTTATGCCATACCTACTACAGGATGCAAGAATATCGGTAATAAATCGTCACGGCGGAAAACCATATCCTTGTAACGGCTAAATATTATACTTCACTGAGGAGAAGTGACTGAGGTCAAGTCGTCAATTCACGGTGACAAAAAGGGACGCGGTTCCTTCGTCGCGGGAGAGGAAGAAAATCAAAAAAAAAGAAAAAGAAGAAAGAGAGACGGACGAGAGAGCTGGCTCTCGCATCTCTTTTATCTGAGTTCCGCCAGAAAAAAGAAATTCAGAAACGACAGAACGTGCGACACGCACCTGTCGCCCGGCAACCGGCTTAAAGATGGAGCACGCGGGTGTCTGTTGTGCGATCGGTGCGCAAGGTGCGCATTTTGCGAGCGGATTATACACGGTGAAAATGGACATCTAATGAGGCGCGTCCATTAAATTCCTTAACGATCATAGTTACACGCTGCTCGTAAATGGATTTATCGTCGCGCCTTCGGTTGCTCGGCCGACTGTCCCTCGCGTGATCCGTCGTTTATCGATTCACACAGGTTGGTAATGCGTTTGTAGAAACGCTGGCGATACCGCGAGTGCACCACCGGATATCCTCTATCGGGGGATAAGCAGGATAGTAAAACTGAGAAAAATGGTGATTTTATTACCGAGAGGGCAAAACAAATTTTTTAACGTTGGGAACTTTGGACGAGTAGCAAAATAAGATTCGTTTGCGTTAGTACAAACAAGGTAATAAAATCTTTCCCGAATAAAAATTTTAAGTAGAATAAAATTTTAAGTATTTGACCACTTTATGTATTTCGAGTCATTTAAAATACATAAGTGGCATTCCTCGTGATGTACCAATACGGTAAAATGGTTCGGTACTGTACTGGACAATAATACGCTTCGAGATATTTATTACTGTCTGCTCTAATTTCTTGTCCAAAACGGAAGTAATTCGGCAGAAAAAGCGACGCACCTGTCGCTCATCCACCTTAAAGTACAGTACATCGGGAAAGGTTTTTGATGAATTAAAGGCCGCAAGGTGCATGTTATGGACGCAACAGGTTACAATAACATGTGGTAGCGATATCCCGAGTTGTAATAACTTCCGAGTTATTTTCAGCTACAAAGCCGAAAACACAAAGATGAATACACAAACGGATACTTTTACAATACGTTCCATATTTTTGGGGGAAATTACACTTTAAGCGTAACCCGACGATTGATTATTATAGATACACTGTAAAAAATAAAATATTAATTTCAACTCTCTCTTACAGTCGTATAGTGAACTTTCTGAGACATGCAAAAATGTTAAATTAACACAAAAATGTCAATTTTAACATTTTTGCATGTCTCAGAAAGTCCACTATACGACTGTAAGTTGAAATTAATATTTTATTTTTATACAGTGTACACCCGCTTGTTTTAATTTATTTTTAAGATTTTCGCGACAATCAATCGAAAAAAATCAAATATAATTTACTTTTTTAAATAATTCAAAATTTATTAAAAAATAAAACTAATTTAATCTGTTCATTAAACCTAATATTTCATGTAATTTAATTTAACTCCAGATTTTTAATTTTTTAAAAATATTTACGTTTTTATACAATGCTTTATTTTTAGAATGTGTATATCACCTCCAATAATAAAATAATTTTTCTATCTGAACACACAGCGTTTCTTAGCGCGAGGCGTATGTACGTTTAAGTCACGTGCTCGCTTAATTACAGAGGCAGATGGGCAGCTGCAGCCCGGTGCAGAGCCTCGGGACCCTGGATCCCTCCGCTAGCTTTTGAGGCTAGCGAATTGTTGAAAAAACAAGACAGCGGCCGTCACGTTGCGCGAGACAAAGCAGAGCAAATGAACTCGTCGCCTGTTGCATCTAATCGTAGCGGGCAGGTGCACACGATTCCTTTCTGTTACGGTTCCTTTTTTGCGAGATCGACCGATTAAACGAAATGAAGATCTCGTTGGTAATGGTAGCTCCGCGTTTACGTGCTGCCGCATTTCTTTGTTAATCGCTCTTATCATAATGATAAGATCGTCTTCGATAATGATGGCACGTGGACAGAGAGGAATGCAGATGCAGATAAAAAGGTGCGAATTAATTCTCTGATGCAATTTTTTCGACTTATCTATATGCCTAACACAAATGTCATAAGTCTGTTTCGTGTGACATTACTTAGATTATTATTCAGACATATTCGATAAGTTTTTTGATAAGATAAATACTAGGACAATTAAGAACATTACTTTAAAGATCCAGAATAAAAACAAAAAGGCTAAATATAAAGTATGTACAAACCAGATGTTTCGATATTTACATTAGATTGTATTATTCATTATAATGAGTTGAATTATAAGTCTAATAATAAGTTAAACAAATAATTAGATCCAGACTTTATTTTTTAACATATCAAATATCAGTAATAATATTGGACATCACCTTAAAATAAAATCGAAATTTTACAATATCGACTTTTTGAAGAAAATAATAACATCCAACGAAACAATATAAAATTTTTTTTAAATATAATATTTAATAAAAATTAATACAGAGAAAAATAATTATTGTTGCATCATAATGATATAAGGAATGTCGCAAAATTATCACTAATTATAAGATATTATCGACGCCTTTATTCTAAATTACGATATCATTGATTCCTATCTGTTCGTTCCTGAATTTTTACTAAAATAAAATTATCAATTCTAGACAGAGCTGAAATATATATATATTTAAACAAAGTATTTATTAAAAATCTCTCTCTTCAATCAAATACAGCAAAATATTTCCAGGTTTTCCGTGTAATTTTGTTTGAATTTTCAGAATTTTTTAATGCAAATTATTAATTCAAATTGAAGTGCAACCAACGCAAACTATATATTGTAAATTATTAGAAAATAGGGATTTCAAGATTGTATCTATCATTTTCTATAATAAAAGCCGTGAAACCTAGTACATTGTTGGTATTATATTGTAATCAGTCTCCTTATAGAATAGGGAGACTCACTATAATATAATATCAGTGAGCTACTCTTCTACTGATTATTGTCTTTCATTATATCATCCCGACAATTTTATAAACAAAACTTGCGAGACACATAAAAATACATGTACGTGAATATATGCTGATGTATGCTGTAACTTGTTAATCAATTTGTCAACATTTTGCATTATAAAGAAAAAATAATTAAAAAAATATTTTCAGAAAGAAACAAAATTTAAATTCAAAAATAAAATTCCGAATATCTCCCTGAGTACTGATAATACAAACATTTTTTCACGAAAATCCCTGATATTCAAAGGTGAAAGACAAAATTTCTGGAAATTCCAGTTTTTCCAGATAGTAAACACTTTGTAAAAGAGGCGTCAATACTCGAACACATCGGTATCCCGATATAACGCTGAGGTATCCTACAAGAGGCAGCGTTTTCCTGGGACTTGCGAAGTCCGAGAAAGACTGGCCTCTCACAACAAAGACTCCGAAGAAGGAGGAAGGGGTCAGAGGCACCAGCTGCATCAAAGGTGCTCCCTTTTCTCCCCCGTGTTCGCGCGTGCACTTCCGAGCAAATGCGCGATGCGCGGCGTACACAATATTCGCACGTGTCGCGCGCCCGTTACACGCTGGGAGACGACGACGGTCTCCGTCGAGAGAGAAAACGGGGGCCCCGAGGCCGTTTCTTCCACGGGGTTTCCTGACTTCGCGGGGAAGAAGGGAGACAGGGAGAAACGGGGAGGGGGGGA
>NW_017296741.1:2567310-2587216 GCF_001594075.2 Trachymyrmex cornetzi | reverse complement strand
CAGCTGCCGCGGGGCGTCGCGTCTCGTCGCGCTGTGCCACGGGGCCCGGTGCACCACCCCTCGAAAGAACTATACTCCGCGGCGCGGCCGCGCACCTGGCCCTCACCTGCTCCCCCCTTTTCAATGCCTGCGCTCCAGCGGCGGACGCAACACGTCGCCAACCACCCGGCCGGAATACTCGAGGCTGCACGCACGATGGATGTATAGATACCTATGTTCCGCGTGCGTAGCGCTGGATCTTTAACATCGCCTTGTATTGTACCGTGTATGTACAGGCGTGCGCCAGAATGCAATTTCGCGTCGTATCGACGAGCTGACTTTCGGCTCTTCGCAGATGCAAAGACGAAGAATCTTCTTTCTCTAATTTCTTCCCGATATTCAACGCTAAGCAACTTCGTTCGGTTTTCAAGAATTAATACAGTTAATGCAGTAACGATAATAATTATTGTCATGCGATATTATCGGCTGTACAAAGTTTAAAGGAGCTCTCAATTATTTCCGCACATTACTTCCGTTTTGAGTCTGATTCATTCTATTTCTCCAATATAAATTTCACAAGCAACAGGTCAATTTTTTCGAGAAATCTTATTATCATTGCTACAAATTTTTCATCTATTAATTAAGCACGACACTCATTTCAATCCCTATGTAATAAGCATAGATATTTTCGAATAAAGTTTAAATTGAAAAGGCGAATGAAAAGTAATCGGGAATTATCGAAGTGATTAGCTGCATCCGGATTGTAAGTGACTAATTACATCGAAATTGCAATTTTTCCAATGGTCCATTAAAAAAAATCTCAACCGCGACGGAACGAATAAACGTGCGTTTCCGAAATTGCTACCTGTGGATTCGATGGAAATTTATTCATTCCGACAGTGTTTTGACCGGCGTGTGCACAGTACCGTGATGCAGGTGCGTCACGCCCTTACCTGGCACCTTCCTGTTTATTTATTGATGATTAGTCACTTTTTTCACGTGTTGCACGATTCGGAAAGCACCAGGCGTGAAGCATCAACAGCGGCTTTTACCCGCGTGCTTTTACAGTCCTGTTGAATTCCCCCCGAAAAAAAAAAAAAAAAAAACAGCAATTACTCCAACCAACATTTCGACTGTTTTACGCGCTGATTATCTCCCTCTCGCTTTCCCGCACCTGCAGCTACGGCGTCTGTGTGTCCGAAACACCGTTCCACTCCCTTTAACATCTCGTTAACAATTCAACCGCAATAGCACGCGACGGACTTTTTCAACCATGCTATCTCATATAATATCCTTTTATCTAATTTCTATAATTTATTCTTTATATGTTCTTTTTTTTTTACATCTGATTAAATCTACTGGAGTTACTCTATCTTTCTTTCTCCTAAATAAAAAAAAATTTAGACGCATCATTAGATTTGATTAGTCTTAGCATTGTTCTGCATTGTCATGTTTAATAAATTATTTTATCTCATAATAAAATAAATTATTAAATATAATTTATTATAAACTTAATTATGATAAATTAATTTATCATAATAAAAAATAGAAATTCGTAATAGACGTAATCAACGAGAGTATATTAATGAGGTTATTGGAATAGATATTAATATCAATTTTATCATTTCTTAGTGTACGATAATTGATAAAACTATTTCCTCTTTCATAACATTCTTATCACTTCCAATGAAACAGACATTTATAGGAAATGGTGTCTCCCTGAAACTTTATACCCTCACATATTTCGTACGTCGGCGAACGTGAATATCTCAATCGGTAACGAAAGAGAGGTGCAACCTGAGAAGGGAGAGGAGAGTTTAAAAGCCAGTAGTAGGCGAGGCAAGAATTTCACGTAACCTTGACGGCGGTTTAAACGAGAAGCGAGCGTTCGCACACACGTAATCGAACGGCGCGGCGGTGGGCTGCGCAGCAGAGAAGCAGAAAGACAGAGATAGAAAGGGAGAGAAAGAGAGTGAGAAAGTGGCTGGAAATTAAATAATCGTTTCCCGTATCAGCTGTTATCTATTTGGGCTTGCTCAGGCTATCGCGTGTTTACCCGGGAGCACGGAGAGTCGCGTTGCGCGCACTCGCTCCGGTGTTCCTCAAGAGAGACGGAATTCGTCGTCGTGCACACATATGCGTGGGTCGCACACACAGATGACCACCACGTGTCAGACGAATGCTGAAGAGCATTTAAATTTACGAAGCCTGTTTTCTTCGCGTAGACAACAACGTGTCCCGATCGCCCGGTTTGTATGCCTACGAGCTGTAGGAATCATATAATTTATAGAGAAAAATGGTGAACAAGAGATGAATCGATCCCTTTCTACGTAGGGCGTGAAAATTATGAATGGAATTTTTCGGCCAGCAGGCGATAATGCTCATTGTGACATCCTGAACGTCGTACGGAATGAGTCAGAGATATCCATCCTGTTCTGATGTCTTTGGGTCCAAAAGATTCTTTTACAAAAATAAAAAGGAAAGACTCGGCACTACAGTGGACTTTAAAAGCTTTCTTTTCTTTGAGAAACTGAAGATCTCAAAAAGGAAAGTCGAATAGCTAAACGAAGTTTCACCGAAACTTTGCATTTGTAGTCATGTTTTTCGCGACGAAGACTAGACTCTGCATAGTTTGATATCCGATACGAGGTATGATTATTAAGTTTCATATCACACGGTAGTCCGCAGAAGTCGCGGTGTATTGTAATTTCTGCAAAAGAATCAATTCGTCGCGGTTTATCGTGGTGAGAATACAAATGAGACAAGATCGCAGGGAGCCAACAGAAACGTAGTTGAAATATTCGTCGTCAAATTGGTAACTACCACGAATAATTAAAAAATTTTTAGCTACGGAAACATATAATTTAAGAAAAAAATTTTTTATCTGAAAGAATTTAAAATATCTAAAATTAGTATTTCGATGTTATATTTAGAATTGTCGGCAAAGACTCTTGCTTTCATCGTACAGTGAGGAGGTTTTTGTTCCTACGGAGAAATATGCAACTTTATGTTACAAGGTTAATAGTACTACAATATTGGTTTTTTTTTTAAATAAAAAGGTCTTCAAAGAAGCAAAACGTTGCATGACAGGCCAATATCGTGCACATTTTTTGCGATTAACATCACAATAGATTGTAAAGAAATGGCGATGATTCACAGAAATAATGATCGGATTGGAGTCGCGTCGGTGGAGATACGCTACTGACACTGGTGACGAGTTATCTGGCATGCCACCAATAGAGGAGCGCTTGAACAAGATATCCTTGTACTCTTGTAAAACGGAGGAGCAAACGCTGATGTAATTCTCATATTTCGTCGAGGAATGTGCCCGATCGGAATAAATTCATAGAACGATAAATAGAATAATACTGTGTATTACATAAAAATGATAATTAAAAGTCTCTTTTAGTTTTCAAAAGACGACAATTTTCAAAAGTTAATAAGTCGTGACTTAAAAGAACAAGTTAATAAAAGAGGTGAATAAATGATAAGTTTATAAAATAAAAGACTAGAGCCTATAATTTAAAAATTCGCTTTAATACCTGGAAATAATCACCTGGAGTAATTTTTATGTCAGCAGCAAGAAATAAAGCTCAATCTCAGAATCTTTACTAAAAAGGAACCCATACTTATGTTTTATTTTTTACCTTCTTCAAAAAAATATCAAGTAAATCTTTGTACATATTGATCTGAAATATTAATAAATTGTAGGACAATCAATAATATAATATGTAACATGTAATTAATAATAGTGACTTTTAATTGAAGTGTAAAAAACACATCAGTGATGTTTATGTAAAAAAAATTAGGTTTCCAAGTTAATATAAATTAACTTCAAATCTAAATTGAAATAAAATAAAATTAAGACATACCTATATTTGCATATTGAAAATATAAACAAACATCTGTCGCATATTCTTTTATCTATACAACTATTATAATTACGCGGATTCATCACATACGTTAACTTTGTACAATAAACACTAGTGCATATTTTCAAAATATACCCGCCTCTCATTTTGATCCAGTCGGATAAAATTCAGAGATTTAAATAATTCAGAGATCCATTCACAAGTCCTAGAAAAACTGTTACTTGACCATTTTGACAACGCAAAATGTCATGAGTGGCTCTCATCGTCATCAATATAATTAATGCTTGCGGGGGGAAACTGTAGATGGTATTTAGATGGTTATTATAATGAGAAAGTACCAATGTACGATTAATTGCTACATCTGTCTGGTGGATGGCGATATTAACGATTCAATACCGATCAAGCGCGAGTATCTCCGTGAAAACTTGCGAGACGGACACGTTGAGAAGATATTCAACTTTCGAGGCCGCAAAGAAATCGCACGACGTCAGAGAGCGGACGTTAGACAGAAAGGGAGAGAGAAAGAGAAAAGAAGAAAGATGATCGCCATCCCATTATAGCTGAAGTCGTCGAAGACCGCCTGGTACGGCCCAAAATAGTTCACGTGGAGCCACGTCACCGTGTCGATTGGACCATCTCGCATTGAAATTTGCGCTCCCGGACAAGCTATATCATTCATCTAATGAACACGATTTGACGTGACGTTTCGTTGCAACTTTGTGCGACGAATATGTTGCTTGGACCGGTCGATACGTATTTAATCTACGATCTGACCACCACGATAATGTAGTCCGCTCGAGACTATTGTAGAAGCGGTAAGATATCGCGATCAAACATGCGCATTTAACGAAATCCGCGTCTTCAATCCGTGTGTTCCAAGACCGGTTTAGAAGGCTAGGTCCGCTTTTTTTTTTAGGGAGAATAAAACAACCTCCCAAATTTACTTTGAGATCCTCGTTAGAGATATCGAAAAAAAAAATGAGGAATTACATTATTTGTAATCCGCAAGACAATGGATGTCTAAGCTTTTTATAATAAGTTTATAATTTTGTCTCTTTACTTTTAGATTCTCGATCACAAAAAATAATCTTTTTTAGAAAATTAATTCTTCAGCATGTATAATAATAATTACAAAAATACTTACAAATATTTGTTGAACGTATTAAACTTATTCTTTCAGTTTTTATAAAAGAATAATTTATAATTTATATAATCGAACTTATATTTTTAAACTATTATTATCTGCAGTATTAAAATATTTATATTATTATTAAATTTTAAACAATTTATCAAATTTGTGAACTATTGAATTATAAACTTTCTTGGAAATCACAGAAATATTGCTTATCTGATAGAAAAGTAACACACAAAAAAAAATTCAAAAATTAATATTTTTAACATAATGACAGGAAATCAACTCTAAAGTATAATGTATATTTTTTGTTGATAAAACGCACAATACATTTGTAATTCCTTCAATTTAACGCTAGAGAACATAAGTGTGTCGCTTATCTTCTATCTACTCTGACCAAATTCGCAATGATTGCTTATAGAAAAGATAATTTTTTTCAATTCAGAATTTTTTAAATGTTCTCTTGAAAAATTACTAATTTTAAGATATATTACTTTTCTATCAAACAAGCGATATATCCTTCGACAAGTTTAAAAACAAAGTATGATATACGTCGATTATGCTGGTTAATCGCTCTTTCCAATACTTTGTATACACACTCAATACGTATATAACCGATGTACGATGGGGTCAATGCTCGTAAGAACAAACAGCAAGCTTTCTCTTCTTATATTAGACACAAATCCCTGCCATACAAAACAGAATTAAAGAACTTTAAATATTGTGATTTTGCCGCTTTAAGACGGTCTGTGTAAGAAACGACAACACTGAGTGGATTTTGCTTGAATCCGGAAAACAAATTCGACTGTCCGATCGTACACGTGCTTTATATTTCTTCCATAAAAGTTTCATAAGTAGTATTAATATGAAGGAAACCAACTAAGTACGTTAATAAAAAAAGAGCTGCACTTGTTAGATAAATCAAGAATATTTGTAACAAAATATTCATCTACAGAAATCCTAACGTTCTGGCGTATATAACAAAAAATTCTTTTCTAAAAATTTTATATTTTTAAAATATAAAAAAAATTTACAACTTTTACAGAAATAAAAATCCGAAAAAAAAAAACGAAATTTCTTGATGTCTTGTTTGTTCAAACAATTAAAAATATGCTCTTTTAACTGAGACGTGAGTCGTAAAAAAATGGGCAACAATTCTGAATTATATTATCTAATCAAATCGCATATCGTAAAAATTTTTTCCACAAAAATTTTATATAAGGATTAGTTTCACAAAAGTGGGAGAAAAAGAGAAAGTCAATTACATCTCAGTTAACTTAAATTCAACGATTATGATTTAAAACTGATTTTCGAGTAGTCGTGTCGTTTTAAATATCCACCTCGACGATCTACATCGGAGAGTGTAATTTTGTATTCGCATATTTACCTAACTTCAAATGTGCACGAAAACGTTCGTGTTTGCAGTATCGCTGATCATCATAACCCAGATACATAAATGGATCTATGGGTCACCGATCGCTATTTTTTCCTCGTGCACTTCTATTTACATTGATTGTTACTCTATATTCTGCACAACGGGAGTATGAGATATCGATCGCTTTGACGTCCTACATTGTGGAAAGATCTCCTGGATCTCTCACATTAGGAATGTCTATTTGGATAATTATGCAGTAGAGCTGACAACGAGTACGCGCGACTAGCGGTACCGTGCGTGTGCTTTGTTCGTTCGCACGTGCCACGGAGTTCGACTGATTTTGTCCGTACAACGCGTTAGCAAGTTAAAGTAAAACGAGAAACTGCTGCTTAAAATTGACGCGAATAAGAACATACTCTGAAAAGTTTGGTTATTTCATAACCAGACTTTTCAGAGTACAATCTTTAAGTAGATAGGGTGCTCAGAAAACCCTAAAAAATTTACATTTTTGTAACAAAAAATTGACAATTAAAATAGACATTGAGAGTCGACGCAGTAAACAGTGCGCAATTTTCATATAATAAAACTTTTTAATAGTTAGATCACATATAAATTAAAGTTGCAGGTATTAATTGAACGACATAGAAACTTATAGTAGTAAATATCAGGACATTTCGGCAACTTTCAGCAGTTAAAATAAAGAATTGACTGCAATAGATCCGCTACTTTCCTTCGTATGATTTATTTTTATAGTTATATATTTTTTTATTGAAGTACAGAGTTAAAATTACATTATTTATATCCGAGAGAGAGAGAGAGAGAGAGAGAGAGAGAGAAATGTACAAATATCAAACTTTAAGAATTCTGAGCAATATTTTTCAGTTTGTTTCTTCCGAACAAGATTTTTAAGATAATTACTTATATGAGGAACTTTTTTTCATGCATCTATAACTATGGGATTCAGAACATTTGAAAATTATCAACTTATTGTTATGCGATTGTTTTCGCTTGCAGATAATTGGCTTGTTGCAAAGACCATTTAACAGTTTCGCGATAAGATAAAGCTGCGATTTGCGTCTATATGGGTCAAAAAATTAATACGCAATTCATAGCTGCCACATTGTGAGACAAAATATATCGATCGAAGGAGGCGCGTTCGAACCGGTAAATAAACGATGGTGTCTCTCATTCTCTCACCGAATATCATGATCAATCTTTTTCTCGTGTTCACTTACCCATAGATCGTCGAGAGTGATGGAATTATCGGTATAGAAAACCAGGACTTCGGCCGTGAGCGGCGATGTTTCACGCAGCTTCGACGCCAGCAGCAGGCAGGCGGTGCCGAGCAGTTGCAGCTGCGACTTCCTGATTGGGCAGATCGAGAGGAACCTGTCGACGTAGTTCATCGACAGGGGAAAGACCTCATCCTGGCACTTCTGCTCCTCGCATACCTGCAACAGGCGCAGAATGATACATTTACAACATTATACGTACTGATGTAACACGCACGTCACATGATAACGCAACGAGAAATCGTTTCAAGATCGGATGATCGAGAGAGAATCGCCGCGTGATAACGTCCAGATACGCAACTCGTAATGCAAATTTAGCTCACCAGCAGGTCCGCGTTGCGATTGAACGTAACGATTAGGTATTCTCACATATAAAAATATTGTTATACATATGAGCGTGGTGTTGGAAAATCAGAAGTCGATTAACCCTCTAAAAAGGGAGAAACACAAAAGAAGCAGATTTTCTGCTTTCCAACAATACATAGTAGACATAGTAGACATGTTTTTCTAGATTGTATTCGCCGACTTATTGAAGGCGATCCCGGCCTTGGACCAAGGGACTTGATAGTAAACACGTGTTAAAGCAGGAAACTTGACACTGGTTGTCGGAAAGCAGAAAATCTGTTTCCTTTGTGAAGTTTGTGTTCATATCTTAATGGTAGGATTAAGGTGACCCTACGACTTCGTCAGTTAAAGTTTTTTATTTACTGTCACATTATTTAAAATCGGTAAATTTTATTTATTTATTATATTTCAGTAATTTTTTTTTATTTTGTATATTAATTAGATGAAAAATAAACAGAACAGAGTATCTAGGCAATCTAACTCCACCTTCCTGAATATTTTCTCAAAATCCATCGTATACCAGTTAGAGAGAGAGAGTTAATGTAACAATTGAAATTTCTCCTCTCCAACTTTGTGAATGCGATTCCAATAGATTCGTGATTAAAATTCTCTTGCTCTTTAAAACTTTTAGAGAGTGAGATTTTACTCTTCTTTCTTAGAGTGAAATCTCATTTTAACCCACATTTCTTCCCAACGTTTTATTTATGGAACATCTTAATTTTCTTCTCTCTCTCTCTCTCTCTACATATATATATATATACACAATATCTTTTTTATTTTTTTTCTTCATATGTATCTATACTTATATAATCTACATATATAGAAAATTAAAGAAATTTTCATATATAGAATATTCATATGAAGAAAAAAATTAAAAACATGCTGTCTTATAAATAGGAAGAAATAGATTAAAGATTGAAAAATGAGCCACTCTTTTTAAAGACTAGCTCAATTTTCACTCTTTATAATAAGATTCCACTCAAAAGAATATAGACAATACATTTTATTTTTCAAGAAACTTTCAAAATTTATTCTTCCTTATAGTACTCAAAGGGTTCACGTAGAGAGAGAAGAAACGAATTTTCGCACGACAATCGTCTGTAAACCTAGGTGAAGACACGCACGAATATCACACCGGATTTCCTTCAATCGTATTTTAACAAGCACGGTCGTGACACTGTCACTACGACTGCAGGTCGATCGCCTTGGCCACAGGTCGGAGAACTCTTTTTGACTTCGGAAATCTTCCATCGGATAAATTTCACCGTAAAATTTAACGATCTCTTTAAAAGGACCTGGAGAAAAAGGACTAGTAAAACACAGTCTTATCGTAGAAAATGGATTAACTACCTATGTGTGGTAAAGATAATTAATTGCATTTCATTAGTTTTGACGCTTACAAATTTATCCGAGATTTATCCGAGTTCTCTAGCGAACTTCCTCTCTCATTCTATATTCCGTCATACAGATCAATTAACCCATTTGCAATCTGGGTTTTTTTTTGTTATATACAAGTGAAATTTCACTCTTAAATTTTACTCTTACTAAAATTGTAATTTTTACTGAAGTTTTAACATTTACGTTAAAAAATTACTTTTAGTAAGAAAATAAAGTATTGAAAAGTAACTCTGAATTTTTCTAAATTTTTTGAAAGCCTAGAACAGTAAAAAAGAAACTTGGACTGAACAAAAAAACCCAGAGTACAAAGAGTTAAAGTACGATTTTATATATGAAGAATTAAAAACAAAGGAATTCCCAGTATCTTATCGATGATTTATCGCGTGCATCAACGCAATCGCGGAATCAACGGAATGAATCGCATTTTTCTTTTGTTATCGCATTTATTGCCGCATGTTTATTATTACCGCGTGTTTACATAAATCGCAGAGCCGACGGACCCCGGAGAGCCTTTGAAGTTTCGGGGACCGCTGAATTTGCGGTAGGATCGCGAATTAACTCCGCCCGGGCGCCTCGGGGTGCCGAGCCGAGTGATCGTGCGTTGTCGAGCCGCGTGAGAGGAACTTATTGAGCGTGACCAACGATCGCCGCAGTCAGCTAGCCAGTCCTCGCTGCCGCACGCACTCACGCACACTCTCGTAATTACCCCGCCGTCGCCGCCGCCGCCACCAATTAGCAACACGGGCTTAACGAAATAATCGCGCTACACCAAATCGACGAAAGTCATATGTGAGATTAGTTCCGCCTGAAGAGAAATAAGAAAGAAACAAAATTGACATGGAAAATTTTCGAAATTGGTTCCTACTAAAAAGGACGTTTCCGTCGAAACCTTTCCTTTTAACCTTTAAATTTCGTCAATATTAATTATCCCGAGGGAGTGAACACACCATTCAACGATATTCTTCAACGAAAAATCGGTTCGACAGATTATCTTGCATCTGTTCAAACATCGACGAAAGGCTGAGCGAGCTAAGTTGGGAGCAAAGGAGAATCCACAAAATGCACAAGCGGCGAAAAGAGACCGCAAGTCATCAAGAAAAGGCATTCCTATAATTCTTCGGTATATATTATATAATATACTATTCGGTATTATATAATATACCTTATTTTATTTTTTAATATTATATCAATACAAAATAAATACAATTTTTTAATTTAGAATTATGTCTTTTTTCTTTAATTTAATGTAATATTTTACATTATTTACTATAACCGTATTCGTTATTTATTACAACGTAATACTTGAATACTTCATTAAATAATAATAGACTATTTTTAACATTCTAAATCTCTCTCTCTCTCTCTCTCTCTCTCTCTCTCACATACAGAATGACGTGCGTTTCGAATTTAATTTGTACTAAATGCGGGTCTTATATCGTACAAATGCCGTGGACCGTACGCGAGAGGGGGTAGAATTTTGATAAAAAGAAACGAATTATGAAAATCATTTTTACGATGAAAAATAGAACGTTTATTGCCCAATTCATGACTTACACTTATTCGTAAAAATGTCTGATGATGCTCAAAGACTTGCTTTTAAATATGTAAAGATTTTTTTATCCCTCCCTAACTGAAATTCTGGATACGCCCATGCGTATTGCTATATACGTATTTTCTAGAAGCATTTGTTTAAAGTGCCGAGTAAAGCAATTATCAACGTTCGTTCAAAAACGTGGTTTTACATTTATATTCGCGATACACGCGCTCGCGCCTTTTAATTAGTAATGGATATATTTCGGATCTCCCTCTTTTGAAGATGAGCCGTCTTAGAACTTTGTTATTCTTATCTGCATGACTCTATCGAGCTCGCCGATCTCTTTTATAAGTTCGGCGCCAATTAAGCAGAATTGTCGCCGATAAAGCCGACCGCGACCGGTGTACGTCTTGTGTGTACCGATAATAATTAGGTAAAACTCGTTCAACAGCCCATCCGTTTTTACGAGAGTTTTTACACACATAAAAAATCCAAAATTTGATAGGAAAAAAACCAGTACAAATCCGGTATTAAATTGCCCGCGGTTTCGCGACTCGTAATTCAACACTTTCGCTATCAGCAACATTTGCGCGAGTTCATATACAGAGTGACGTGCAAAAAAATCGGGGATGAGTGAAGGAAGTGCCACGTCCTGTCTTTAAAAGCTCGTTGATGTACTTGTCACAATAAAGAGTACATTGAACGAAAATTAATTAAATAAAGTTGTATATATTTCTAATAATTCGCGAAACTAAAAAAAATCATCGGATTTGAGATTACGGAATCAAAAAGTTATATGTTTATCTCTGTTAAAATCAAATGATTGACTTTATAAATTATTTTACGCTGTTACTCAAGGTTCAACCTCGATTAGTATCATTTAACAAGCTAAATTATGCAACTTTAGTTTTCTTTTTGATAATAATAATTAAATAAAAATAATTTTTAATCCGACAGGTGTCTAAAATAAATTCATTGTTAACGAAACTGTGTTCGCTTTTAATTGTCAAAACTTCTAATATAATTGGAAACTACAAATTACTTAAAAATGTTTGTTTCGAATCTAATTTTCGAAGATCGCTAAGGAAAAAAAATGCAAACTTAGGAACACCATAGAATCGCGATTAGGGCTAGCTGCAATCGCTTTAAGTCGAATATATTCGATCGACGAATATGAGGATCTGTCAATTGCGTCGGCTGGATCGACGAACGCAATGTCAAAGAATTCAACGAACGCAATGTCGAAGAATTCGATGCGAACTTGCTATGCGTGCTACTGTGACACGGACACGTACACACACACGCACACGTACACACACACGTACACACACACGCACACGCGTGCGCGACCCAGGCGACTCGCTTTCGTCGTGAAACAACATCGTCGAGGTCATCGCGTGAATTCGGTTATTGCGATTAAATGTCTGGTACGCAGGAGCAATTAAATGCTCGAAGAAAAGAACGATATCGATGCAAACAAAGTTACAAATACCGAAAATTTGTTCGAACAAGTCTACCGTATCGAAATTACATTGCATTAAATATGGAAAAATATGTTGCACTGTATGAGTAAAACTGTCGAGTAAAATATTACTCGTATTATACATAATTATATGTATTATACATATGTAATTATACGTCTGTAATTATATGCATTACAATTATATATATTATATAATTCTCATTTGTTATCAGCTATAACAACGACGTTATAACTTAAAAAACAAAGATTTTCAGAAAATAAGTTGAATGTTTTAAATCATTAAAATTTTGTAATATTAATTTTAAAATATAATTTTAATATAATTTTTTGTGTAGTAAAATAAATGATGGACATTGTATTATTATTGCTTCTACAGAATAACACATTAACTGTCTAATAGTAAGATCGAGGTTGAATTAGTGTTCTCCGTCCCTTTTTTTAGGACATCCGGGAACGTGAAATTTCCTAAAAGATGTCCCAGATAATTATGATTTTAGGAAATTTTCTAAATATTCTACTTTAAGTCCCCCCGCTATCGTGTGTTAGTTCTAGTTGACAATAGATGTAGTAATCCTTAAGCTATAAGAAATTGACCAATCACAGTCGAACGTGAGGAGAATAATAGATTACAATTGATCAATTTCTTACATAATCTAATGAATAATTAAATGTGAAATTATTCGTTGACTGTTCTGATCAATTTTACTAACCTACACACATTTTTATATTCGAAACAAGCAAAATGTCTGGGATTTTTTACCTGTAAGTTTTATTTCGAAAATTTTGATATGGCAACCTTGATGCAATACGATCTATGGTTTCGTCAGTCAAAGCATTTCTTTGTTTCACTGACATTATTTATTTTAGTAAATTCTGATGTATTTTTTCATCTATAAGTAAATAAAAAAAAGTTTCATATTATTTTCTGTTTTTACACATTTTGCATTTTAATTAGATGAAAAATAAACAATACATAGCACTGGATTAGATCCTACTTTTCCATAACACGTTCTGAAAATTCATTTTACTATTAGAGAGTTAATTAAATGAGAAATTATAAATATATAATTTTTGCAATACATATATAATAAAAGAATCAATATTCTTCCGATATCGGTAAATTTTGTAGCAGTTTTTGATCATTAAATCAAGTATGACTCACTGACGCCCATTTTCACCAATATAGATTAACTTTAATCTTAGTTCAACTTGTTCTTCTAATTCTTGGAACTAGAAAAAGATAAAGAGGAGTTGAGATTAAAGTTAATCTACATTGATAAAAAGGGCGTAAGAGAAATAGGTAACAGATATATAAACACATATATATATATATATATATACACACATATAATTGTAATTATACACAGATAAAACGATAGAGCTTTCAAAGTCGGAAGGTATGTAAGTATGGTAATGACCACCAACTTATCAAATCGCAAAGACGCTTCTTTCGACAGCTAAAGAAAACAATTCGGCCTTTGTGCTGAAAGAAAAAGCGGGCGCATATCGAGCGGTACGTGTTATCGGAGTGTGGGGTCCCCGAGTGCGATATACTCGATATCGTTTCAGCTCCGTTTTAAATTAGAGCGACGCGAAAGAACGCAAAGCGACATCGAAGAAACGCAATCCGATCTGATTCGGTCCGAAAGCGGAGGAACTTCAATCATTTGTATCATTACTATATCCGTCATCCGATGAAGAAAAAAGTCGAACAAAAAACAATAAAGACAAAATTAAGAATATATAAGGTAGGTGTAGTTTCTGTAACAACTGACTGTAATTGGAAATTTATACTTTTCGTATAAAAATGAATATTATGCAATGAAACAGTTCAATAAAGTCAATATTTAACAATATATGATTTTATAGTTCAAATAAAAATTTTTTCATTTTATCTAAATTATTTTTTAAAAAAAACATTTATTTCTTATTGAAATAATTTTTTATCCAAATCGCCGAACTTTTTGTATTACTTCCAAATATAATATTTAAGAAAATTTAATTTTTTCATTTTATTAAAAAAATACATCTTTAATGAGACAGATTATTTCTTTCGCCTTTTTTGATGATCTATCTTGCAAAATCCGACGGATTTTCTTATATAATTTCTTGTTTTTATTTTCAGCAAGAACATTGTGCCACGTATAACGTTATTGTTTTGGATTTGTCGTGTCAACTAATGCCTGTATCACACACACTACGCGTTGGAGATTGAGAATTACAAATTAAAGATTAGAATTCGATCAATCAGGCAGTTTTTATTTTAATCCGTTTCGTTTTAATTGGCTGAATTATAATCCTCAATTCACAATCCTCCAATGCATAGTGTGACACGGGTATAAATCGATAGCTAACTTGTTCTATTCTATTCGCTCAAGACGAGTCGCGAAATCATTATCACAGAGTTGTTAATCTTAACTTTCTAAAAGTACACTTAATTCAGACGAGCCTAATTAAGCTAGACACAAATGACCTGTGATAACTTGCGAACCGTGATATTGCAATATTGTTATCGTTTCTAAAAGTACACTTAATTCAGACGAGCCTAATTAAGCTAGACACAAATGACCTGTGATAACTCGCGAACCGTGATATTGCAATATCGTTATCGTGCGAGAGAGAGAGAGAGAGAGAGAGAGAGAGAGAGAGAGAACGCGAATAAGACTACATCGTGTTCCCGAGTATTCAATATCTCGTTTAAAGTATAAATACACGGAGGATTCTTTTTGGAATCGCTGACTTTGAATCAGAAATTGATAACCGCATGCGATAGCAATATAGCATACTTATAGGCACTCGATCGATCGGCTGCCGATTCTGGTTCTTTAATCTGTGAAAATTTAATATGGATGATGTCAATCGCAATGAATACAATTCCCTTATCAGCAGCTTTGGAAACGCACGGTGACGTAAGTCAAGAGGAGAGGGGGGCAGACTTATCGACGACGGCCCGAATTTCCTGTTCAATGACAGTGAAATGTCAAAAACGTCACATTTCTGTGTCGTAACTGTCAATAAACGCAACACTACAGCAGAAAATTAATTTTCTTTTAAATTATATAAAAAATTTGCGAGAAATAATTCGAGATAGAAAATAATTGATTACAAGTGGAAAATGTACTTGAGGTTCGTTATAAATTATATATACAAATATATTTTATATGTAATGAAAATCAAAGAAAAATAAATCTTTATATTGATATCTTGAAACAACTTTTATATCATTCTTTGATTAGATGGTAGTTCGAAGACTTCACTGAGAAAATCGGAGAAAAATGTCTGGTTGAAACCGGATAAATCAAATAATTTTGAGTATATCAATCAGAATTTCGGTTATATCAATTAAAATTTTAGTAAATTTAATCAGAAAATTCGAATTCATCCATTTTCAATTAAAATGCCAATTAATTCAACCAGATATTTTTTCAATAGTCGAATTTTCGAAGAATCTTGGTTTTATAATCCTGTTATGTTAAATATCCAAGATTTCAAGAAATCTACGAGTAAATTCCTCATTTTTTACAATCTGAGACATTTAAATTTAGAAGCAGATAAATTTTGATGAATTGGTAATTCTTAACTTTACATATATCAAATTTAAATGTCTAAAATTTCACATGTAGAATACCGATAATGAAAGACGCGATTATGCGTAACATAAAGAATGTTGATTTTGCCTCGTCGCAAATCAACAAGCAGTTTTGCATGAGTATATACGTATGTATATACTCGAGAACACAATGCTGTCGCGACAAAAGAAATGCGGCAACAGGTTTTCGGTCGTTACTGAAGCATTCGATAGACTGATCTATTGCAATATTATATCGTGCGCTTTAATCTTGATTAATTTCTGTCACGTCGGACAGCAATATATATTGAAAAAATTAGAGATTTTATATTGTATTTAAAAATACCATAAAAATTTTGCGGCAATTTATAATAGAACTTCGATCAAAAATCATTTCAATAAAAAACATATGTTTTTAAAAAATAATTAAAATAAAAAATTTTAATATATAAACTATAAAATTGTACTATTAAATTGCATTGCTATTTCAGCGTCAATATTATCTTAAACCCGGCAATTCATTCGAAAAATGAAAAATTCGAGATATAGATTCCGTAATATTATTTAGAGTAATTGAGATTAATGAATATAATTGAGATTAATTTTTAATGACTTTTTATTATTTAAAAAGCTTATATGACACGAGGAAAAGTCGATAAATAAGAATCTAAATATGATGCTAACAAGGTTTTATGTCATGAACTCGCGTATATGTGTATATTGATTCTTAATCATTACAGAGCTCAGCTGACACTCAGTCCGGCGATTAGCATGCTTTAAATTGTTGAATTCATTTTTATCTTTATTTTATATAATCTCAGTTTAACTTACTTTCTATCTTTTCCTAGTTCTAAATTTAAAAAACTAAAGAGTAAATTAAAGGTAGAGTTAAAATTAATCTACATTGATACCAATCAGTTTATTTAATTTTCTATCGATCGTGAGAGACCGTGGATACACGTGTACGTAAACGCACGCACACGCGCCGTGGACATGTGA
Source organism: Trachymyrmex cornetzi (assembly GCF_001594075.2). Lineage (NCBI taxonomy): Eukaryota > Metazoa > Arthropoda > Insecta > Hymenoptera > Formicidae > Trachymyrmex > Trachymyrmex cornetzi. The sequence goes on along the minus strand of NW_017296741.1, from coordinate 2,570,239 downwards.
GATGCGAATGTATGTATACAGGGTTGCCACAGAAAATAAATTAAAAAATTCCCTGACTTTTCCAGGTTTTCCAGATGAAAATGGAAAACTTTCCAATATAAAATATGTAAATTTTAATACATTTAAAGTCAAAAGTTGTAAGAAAGTTAGCCTATATTATTAAAAACAACGCAAAAAAAACTTAGTAGCATACTAAAATTTGGATACAAATTCAAACTAACAAAAAATAAATTAGTAGGTATTGGAAAAAGAATGCAATTATAAAAAAGAGCGATCAAATAAAAATACTGAATAAAATATAAATTTTAATTATTTTATTAAAATTGTTTAAAGTGTGCAAGTTTTGAACGTATTTCATTATAAACGTCAGATATAATATTAAAAAATTATAACAATTATCTGGAATAAGAACAATTTAAGGAAATTGTGAGCAAATTTCAAAATTCCAGACTTTTTTACATTTTCCCAAACTTTTCCCGGTTTTCCATGACCAATATTAATTTTCCTCACTTTTCCCGGTTTTCCAGGTCTGTGACAACCATGACATAATATAAAATATAAATTGCATGGCGCAAAATAAATATCATTCCCGTGACATATCGAGTCGCATCTCAGGAAAACATAAATGTGAGAGCTGAAATTTTACGTCTTGCACGAAACTTGACCTTTATCCATCCCCGCAAAATATGTATATTTGGATCCAAATCAATTCAATTACATTCTTCTTTAGAAGCATCAATCGGTCACATCACCTTCGTTACGTTTTAAAATCGAACAATAAAGTTCTATTGTCACGCGGCCGTGTCTAAGAATAAGATTCTCGGACGACAAGCCAAAACATTAGATCAAGATCTTTAACTCCGCAACGAACGATAACAATCTTTTACTTTTCAGTGTGTACACATATAAAATGTCGAGAATAGCTCTTCTCACAATTTTATTTGTTGTCGAACAAAAAAAGAAAAACAGTAAAAATGAAAAATAATCGATCGATTCGTCAGACTATAGGTCACCGGTAAGTTTTATTTTTAGATCATCCTACTCTTTTTTTTTAATCGACAATTGTCAAAATACGTAATTGTTACGTGTCTCAAGGTCGATTTCTTTGACATTCAAATCAAATGTAATCGCGATTCGATTGTCTCGTTCGCGATTCTACCTTTCAGGAAGGCACATTCGCGAAAAACAAAGACATGTGAAATACGAGAGAGCGCTAGACGCGCATCCATCACGCGTCGTCTGGCATTTAATTATATCGCGACAAAGAATTGAAGTAGTTAGTAGAGAACAACCGCGAGCCGCATCGTTCACAGTCCGATTGTCAAGGTGAAGCTAATCTTTAGGTAGAACACATAAGTTATAATGACGTAAGAGAACGTCATCATGACCTTAGCTACGTGAAACTTAATATTTAATACTTTTTAAATAGTCGAAACATTTGAAAGTTTTTTTACATCAAAGAGGAACTTCTTTATTTTCTCAATTTTTTACAATAGAATGTCAGAACTATTCAAAATTCACTGCTGAATACATACACACACACATATATATATATATATATATATATATAGAGAGAGAGAGAGAGAGAGAGAGGGAGAAAGTTTAAGTTATGCGCAGTAGAGATTTTCAGTACTAACAGTGTAAATTTTGGAACACAGTCGTAATTAAAAGTTCTAAAAAAATATGATGAGATTCTGCCTGTTTGAATTATTGAATATTATTAATTTGCCATCGTATAGCAACAGGTTGCCGTATTTTAAGGATTTATTTTAAGCTCAATTGTCACTTACAAGTTCACTTATAAGTAACAAATAAAGTCATAGGTCGAGTTGTTCCACCTTTCGATAAATTTCAGCTACTTGCTCTCTCGCTTTCGCTCTCGTCCTTTATCTCGTTTACTTTTTCTTTTGTTCATTAGATAAATTATCACATAGCTTATCCGAAGGTGGAACATATGGTATTATTCTGTATTCTATACCTACGTATTGTATTCTGGTATACACGATTTCTGTTAGATTAAAATCTGTTGTTTTCCGTTCCTGTTACCTGTGTTTTTCAATTGTCTCGAGCCTAATCTGCAATGTTTCCCGTTTCTTGCTTTTTACCACTTCTTATTTCTTGCCTTTCTATCTCTTATCCAGATTTTTTCGTTTTTTGTCGCCCGAAATAAGAAATAAGTGAAAAGAAATACGATTATCGATAAAACGATTGCAAAGAAAGAAAAAACCATGAGATAAAAAGCAAGAAACAGGAAAGAAAACACATTGTATATTAGGCTTTAGGCTTAAGTCTCGTTTAAAGATTATACATAATCAACTCTCAGTACTCTCCGATTCTGTAATTCTTAACGATAGTTCAATATCGTTATCTTGTTTTACAGCTTTTTTAAAAGAACGTGTTCCTGAGATAAATTTTTAGTAAAAAATCTTAATATAAAAATGTCGAGAGTATAATACTTGATAATTTTAAATTAGCGATTCACTAATCACGGAATTGACATTTCACGCATTCAGATATGATGATATGACAAGTAAGGTAAAGATATCAGCAACTTTAAGATTATCATACAAATATGCAATGATATTTTTATTAAGAAATCTTACTTCTATACGAAATCTATTTGTAAGTACATTAGGTTCCCATAGTATCAGAACCACAAACTATCAATTCAATAGTAGAAATATTACATGTGTCAAAATAAATTCATAATCATGTTCGTTTGCTTCATATGATAAACATTTTTGTGATAATAACAGTAAATAAACTATTTTTTACATGAAAATTAAATATATTGATAAAGCAAAGATTAAACATATCTATTTAACTGACAATATAACGACACCGACACTAATTAAACCCGAGGCATAATCGAGAAGTACAGACAGTGAAATCTATTCCTCGTTTCTGTGCTTTTCGGTTATATCTCGGG
>NW_017296741.1:2541913-2567081 GCF_001594075.2 Trachymyrmex cornetzi | reverse complement strand
ATATAAAAATGTCGAGAGTATAATACTTGATAATTTTAAATTAGCGATTCACTAATCACGGAATTGACATTTCACGCATTCAGATATGATGATATGACAAGTAAGGTAAAGATATCAGCAACTTTAAGATTATCATACAAATATGCAATGATATTTTTATTAAGAAATCTTACTTCTATACGAAATCTATTTGTAAGTACATTAGGTTCCCATAGTATCAGAACCACAAACTATCAATTCAATAGTAGAAATATTACATGTGTCAAAATAAATTCATAATCATGTTCGTTTGCTTCATATGATAAACATTTTTGTGATAATAACAGTAAATAAACTATTTTTTACATGAAAATTAAATATATTGATGAAGCAAAGATTAAACATATCTATTTAACTGACAATATAACGACACCGACACTAATTAAACCTGAGGCATAATCGAGAAGTACAGACAGTGAAATCTATTCCTCGTTTCTGTGCTTCTCGGTTATATCTCGGGTTTTACAGAACCGGAGTACCGCCAGTACCGGGCCGTTTCCCCGAACCGGCTGTCCACGTTCCGCGGAACCGGCGCGGCGGTCGATTCCGACGGGTACTCGCGCGACGTACTACACGTGAGAACGAAAGAAAGAGAGAGAGAGAGGGAGAAGGAGAGGGACTCTTGTTCGCTCACCTCCAACATCCATTCGGCGACTATCTTGCGCATGAGCGGCGAGATGTCCCTCTGCACGCACTCAAAGTATGACCGGCTCGGCGCGTAGCGCTCCTCGGTCTGTAGGAGATTCTGCAGGACCCGGTCGTCGCCCAGGAGAGCAGGATCGGCGTACGCCCGGCACTCGGTCTCTGTCGTCTCGCAGCACAGAAGATCCATGACGGGCGAGAGATCGCACCAACTATAATATAGCTTCTCACTGCTTCTCTCTCCGGCTTCTTCCCCCCGTACTACTGCAGGGTTCCTCGGGACACGTACCGGATGTGTTCCGTCCACGTGCTCCCTCCAAGAATCTCAGAGACTGACGGATCCCCGGATGAGAGAACGAGAGAGGAAGAGAGAGAGAGACAGAAGGGGGACACTCAACACCTTTTTCACAGCGAAACGAGGCAGAGACGGGCTGATCACTCACCTCGCGACGAGTCGCGAAACGTCGATGACGACTGCGCACAACACGCGTGGATGTATGCGCGAGCGTGTTTGCGTGTGCACGGGCCAAAGTCGCAACTGCGACGATGATGTGAGCGAGCGAGCGAAAGAGAGAAAGAGGCGTGTTCGTTCGTTCGTTCGTTCGTTCGATTAGTTTCTCACGTACCTAGACATTTTCTTCACTTTTCCGAAAAGATACTTTCTCTCTCTCTCTCTTTCTTTCTTCGCCGATGAAGAACCGTGGATATTCTTCTTTCCTCCTCGTCGATATTTGCTTTCCACACGTGTTATTCCGCGAATCAAAGCACAAAAAGCGTAATAAATAATACGTTTGCGAAGACGCACGCTGCGCGCTCGGAGGTTCCTTAATAAATAAGCGTAGTGCGTGTTTTTTTTTTTCCAGCCGGTGCCACTTAGAAGTAATTTTGTCGCGCGATTCGCGTTTGTCGAAGTTCGCGGAGCGACTAGTACGTTTCGTTTCCCGAGGGAATCATGAGAAAAGGAGGAGAGAGAGAGAGAGAGAGGGGTGGGCAAGACGCTTCGATCGGCACAGGAGAGAAACGGTGATGTTCTTGTTTTTTCGTTCTGTTCTTTTTACAGACCGACGCGCGAGGAACAAACGGTTTCCCTCTTTCGGAGTGCCGGCCGAGCCCAAGTCGCCAGTCCGTTCGCGTACGATTTAAATGTCCTGCGAGATACGAGGAGCGCGAGAATCCCTCTCCACTTTCTCACGATCCGACACTGGTGACTTATCAGGTCAGAATGCCGGCGAGTTTAGTTGCACAGCTGCCCTGTAGGGCCGTAGCCGACGATTTCTCCCCCACTCGCGCGGCGCCACTGATCACGTGACCCGTACCGGCAATCCCCCCCTCCGCCCCACCAGCGCGGCGCCAGCGTGTCACATGGAACGTAACCGGTAACCGTTCCCCACCACGTTTAGGCCGCCGCCGCGCCGGTGCGGCCGACGGCCGTGGCCGGTGGCGCCGGTTTAGTCGAGAAAGAGCGGTACAGCGGGGAGGATTGGGGGTCTGCATCGTGTAAAGTAGCCCCTCATGTTCGACACCTAAAAGCTTCGACTACACATGCCGAAATTGTATCCGTTTATACGTGGCGTTCAAATATACGTAATAATGGTCTACTAGGAACTTTCCATTTCATTCGTAAATACATCACATGTATTGTTTTATTGGAGATTGTAATAATAACAGTACAACAGTAGTTTAGTTTAATATTTGTTTTGTATGTTAAGTTTTGGTTTCGAATAAAAAATAAAATATTATTAAAATATATCGAATAAAATAAAATAGTATTAAAGTTATATACAATAAAAACTGTATGAAACTTAGAGAGGAAAATATGAAAGAAAAAAAGGATATGTGAAAAAGTGAAAATATAAAGATCAAATCTGAAGTAATAGAAACAATTAAAATTTTTTAGTTGAAAGAGAAAAAGTGTCGTAAAAAGACAGTTTGAAACAATACTTCACGTGTTCTTAGAATACAGCAACCTGTTGCTAACGGTGGCAAACGAGTACCTAGTACTCGGTAATCCAAGTCATAGAATCACTCATATCTTTTATAGAGGTTTTAATTACACAGCTGTAATACTTTTGATACTTTTTCATGAAAAATTGAACAGGCAAAGAAATTCCTCCTTTGTATTAACAGTTCCTCTTAATAAAAACATCTTGACTGTTTTTTCAAGCATTTAAAAAATACTAATATCAAGTGTTTCACGTAGCTATTTTAGAAAATTGTGAAACTGTTTATGTCTCCTGAAAGTCTAGACATGTTAGAATTTTCACAATCGATTTTTAATTAATTCGCGCGAACCGGGCAACATTAGCTCCGGCTTAGAAATATTCACAAAGTTATGCGTTTTCTTCGTGAGAAAGTTAAATATCGTATTTTTAACACTCGCTCGGTTCTATCGGCCTTGGGCCCCGTTTGTACACGACCCAACACTGAACGAACGAAGCAGCTCGGTCGACTTCGGTCCCATTCGCTTTCGTTCGTTCATCCGAGACATCGGAGTTCCTCCACGTTTTGCTCTTCGCCGACGAGCCTCTCCGAGCTCAGCTCTCGGCGAACTTGCTTCTCGTTGTTGTCGTTCTATCGTGAGAACCCGAATTATCAAGGACAAAACTCTCTAAAGATCTCTATAGAAAGCTTATAACAAAATGTTTTTCCTAAAATCGAGGAAATGACATGATGTGACGATATCTAAGTATATTTTTTAGATTGGGGCGACGTTGTGATTTATTAGATCTATTTTTATAGTTAAACTGGTATACACTTTTTGTATTTAGAGCGAAATAGGTATACATTGTTAAATTTATAATGTTAAATTATATATTTAATTTAAACCATTTTTAGTTATTTTTGCACTGAGAAAAATGTTCTAGTTGTAACAAGAAGTACAAGCGGAAGAAATTATGATCACATGAATAAAAATTTTGATTATTGTGGTTGGATTTCTGGTTATCTCAATGACTAGAATGTTTGATAGATTTAATTATAAGTCTGATTTATACCTTTTTTAGTTGAATCTACCAGAAGTCCGATTTAATACAACAAAACTTTTTTCAGTGTATAGATCGCCACTGTTCCTACATTCAATATATCGTTAATTTAACTTTAAAACAATGAAATTGTTGGTGTTAAAAATTGAATTCAAGAAATGTATTAGTTTGACACTCAAATTTATTATACTTTGGCTTTCATTTTCTGTCGGAAGAAAAATTCGCCTAATAAGTAAAATTCCTTTCTCTTCGAATCACTAACATAGAGAAGCTTCGAAGTGGATTGTTTAGACATTCTTATCAGATTTTATAAATAATGAAAAAGTCTCAAGAAAGAGAAAAAGAAGAAAAAGGAGAGAGTAACAAAGATAAAAAAATTTAATTTTTATTTATACGTATCTATTATTAATAAATTTGAAGTTTATTTTTTTTAAGTAAAATGACTGAGTTTTACGCTTTTTTCATGACTTAGTTCTTAACATGTATCCCGTAATTTTGGTATAATAAAATTTAAATTAAATTAAATTAAATTAAAACTTGCATCAAATAAAGTTAATATTAATGATATCATAAATCTGATAATTTTTCTTGTAGTTGATTACAAATATGATACATTAATATTATTATCAAGAAGCGATAGAATTCAAAGTATTTAATGAATCCGGCTGGATGAATAACTTATACGTCATTTTTTACACGTATCGAGCATAAATCTTATTAAAATTCCTTAAACTCCTACTTTTACGTTATTCGCCGATTTGAGAGATTCTTTGAGCGTACGTGAGTAACGTGGACAAGCGAGGGTCGCTTCCGGCGAATAATTCGAAGTGATCGACTGTGAGAGAAGCGAGAACGAAGGTAGAACAGACGGTGAGGGGGTCAGTGGGAGTAGAGCCATGTAGGAGATAAAATGTCCTTGGTGCACGAAACCTCCGTGTGGAGTTTCGCCTCGTTTACGCGTACTACGCTTTTACTACACAATGCGTACGCGACACGATGCGTAGTTACGGGACTACAGTTGGTTGCGACTCCCCGCGACCGGATGTGGCGTGCGTATAAGGGTACTACGTGCATATGATGAACGACGCTTCGCAAGTGCATCGTATGCACGATCGCAGACCGTGATCAAGATGTTGGTAATTACCGCGAGGTGCATAAACTTTCCTGAAAAGTAGTAAGTCGAACACGAACGCACGTATATATGTACGTACATATACTTTTCATTCCGTTACTTTTGACCGCACTAATTATATAGAAAATTGGATTCCGGTGAAATATTAGTTTTCATACATAATGCTTATATATAATGTAGTGAACAAAATGTCATGGACACAAAGCTCAATAATAGATACTTTTTCAGCTAATAAAATACATCAAAGATGCTTTGTGAACACAAATTTTACACCTTTGATGCACCATAGCTTAAAATTATTGAGCCTTGTGTCTACAACATCTTTTCTTCGTTATATTATAAACATTACATGTGAAAACTAACCCATTTCACCGGGACCGAATTTTTTATATAAATAATGAGAGATCCTTTTCTGTGTAACTTATCTAAGAGAAACGATTCACAATAGCGATTCGATATGATTTGATATAATTTATAGTTTTTAAATTAATTTTTAATATTTTAATATATTCACCAGTTAAAAGTAAACACCAATTAAAAGTAATATCAGTGTTATAATTTTACACTCAATAATGTAAGTGTAACACAACATGTTACATAACAATTACATTGTTGAGTGCAAAATTATCTTAATTTATGTTATTTTTAGTTTATTGGATTTCTTTACTTATTACGAAGATTTGTTATCGAAATTGATTATTTTCAATTTTAAAATTGGTCATATGTGGGTTCTGACGTTTATATTTGTTTGTTTTGTTCAACGTAATACATTAATTGCGAGAAATGTAGAACAGAAGACATATATAAAGCATCGAGATAAATTAAATTTGACACAACAGGAAGTTACGCCTAAATTCAGAATGCTGCGACTATATCTATATACATATACATATAATAGTAGATAAGATAATGCCCGAAGAGAATCAAATGACCATAGTTGGATATTGAATATGTACAAATCAAATAAAATATTATTTACATACGTTCATTATGTATCAGCAGCAATTGATCGGTTCGAAAATTTCTGCGGAACAGAACGGAACTGTTGCAGAAATCTGTCGACAGATCGTAAAACTTCACTGAATACACCGGAGTCGGATGTCTCGAATTGATGGTAACACATTACTTTTGCTGTTCAACGGGATTCCTACGGTGCTCGTACCTGTTTGTAGAAAAGTTCCAAGAGTCGAACTGGTATACTATACCAGCAATGACATTGGCGTAGCAGTTAGCCTCGAGCGAACTGAATGAGTATACATATATGTCGCTTTCAAAACTACCTACCGCACGCCAGCAAGAAAAAGTAGAAATTTTCTATTGTCAAAAATTTCATAAATCTCTTTAACCCTCAGCCATATAGAATTTCATACCTTTCGTTAGCAATCTGGGTACTTTTGTACTTCAAAATTTGAACAGATTTTTATATTGTTTGTTGATTATACAACAATCCGAAAAAAATTCTTGCATACCTACTTGTAAAACAATTTTAAGTAACAACAAGTTTAATAACAAGTTCTTATTATTATAAAATTCGAATTTGATTTATTTTTTTCAGATTTAAAGGACCCTGTACTAATTATATGGAAGATTAAGTTCCGATGTAATGAGTTCGCTTTCATGTAGTTTAATTATATATATATAATATGATAAAAGATATAATAAACACAAGGCTTAATAATAGATAGTTTTTAAACTATAGCGTATCAAAAGTGTAATACTTGTGTTCACAGAGTACTTTTGATGTCAGGCTAAAAAGTTATTCAATATTGAGCTTTGCGTCTATTACATTATAAGCTACGTAAAACCGAACTCCTTTCACGGTGACCCAATTTTCCATATAATTAGTATGAGGTCCTTTATCTACTAGAATTTAAAATCAAAATGTCGACTTTCAAAGCCCAAAAAACAACTTGGTCGGCGAAAGATTTTTATCGGAAACAAATATAATTTGTAAAAAATTCGTGATTCTCCCAATTGACTTTATGTTACTTTTGTATTGTTCATTTTTAGAAGTGGGCATTTAATCAATCTTAATTCAAATAATCGTATCTATTATATATGCGAGTGTTGTGAACATTCCATTTACGTTCCATTGATCATAACCGACATTTGACATTGAAATAGAAGGTCAACGTGCAAGGACCAAACTCGCTTTATCAAATGATGCAGGAAAGCCTCGGCTAACTTTCTGGCTTTCCTGTAGCAGCTTGATAACTTGTCATGAATCAGTCAAATCGTGAATGAATATAATTTCAACGTTTTAATAAACTATAATGTACATTCATGAAAGTAACATTTAATCCGTACTGTTCAAATCTTTTTAGTGAAATAAAACACATTAATTGAGATATTTATGTATCATCAATTACTTGAAATTATTTTAATAAAGAAGTAAATAACAAAACTTGCTCAAAGAGAATATAATAAAATTTAATTGTAAAAAAATGAAGTATACATATAGAAAAGTTAATTAATTCTCGTAGTAATTGAGACTTCAACCTTCGCAATCACCGAGTTCATTTTCTCAGCAGCTATGTATGTGAATACATACTAAATATCTGATGCGAATACAATCTGATTCTGGCATCAATCGATGAGCCACCATTCATCCGGAGTGCAAATAACTCGGCTTGTCAAAAAAAGTGGAATTGCCTAACTCGTGCGTCAGACATTCGATTATATAATCATTCAATTTTTCGCCATGATATCTCGCTATCACCAGCCGCCTTCGCGCACTTTGATTCATTGCAAATAATTCCTATCGAATCGGATCAAGGACTCCGTTTTAACCTTTACAGTAGCTAGGTTCAAAAATACGCAAGTTAGAAGGTGGAGTATTTAGAACGCCCTTAAAAAATTTAATTTAATAATTACATTTTTACTACAGTATATTATGTTATAGTTAAATTTATATTAGTTACACTCTTATAAGATAGAGGAATGTAGGAATGATGAATTTTAAGACTTCTACAAATCTCTCCGGGCGGTATTTTTCCTTTTTTCACAAAACAAGGTTTTAAAAAAAATTACACCCGGACTGCTGTGGCTACTGTGGCTGTGTTCCAAAATTTACTGTCAGCGCTGAAAATCTATAATTTACGTCACGTACTCTATAAATTTTCAATACTGGTAGGTAATAAATTTTGGGACAGGCCTTATACCTGCCTGTTTAAAAGTTAATCGACAATTCTCTACGCTACGTTTAAATTTTGTCGTTTCGTTTACAGGAGTTTTAGATTTTAAAATTACATTTACACTTTTGTTACATCATGCTCTTTAAAGAATTAGAAAACCACAAATGTGGTTGAAAACTTTATGAGTTTTACAGGGTAATAACACTTCTAATTATATAAGTGTGTTCTAGAAAAAGTTTAAGGCGATTTAAAAGGGTTTAAATAACATGAAAATCATACAAAATCGTAATCTCGAATTCTAGGACATCTGCATGGATCTCGTAGACGAAACGTTTCAAATTCGCTGTCCATATTTTTACGACGATTTCGCGCAACAGGTAATCGCGCTTGTACGAATAGTGTGCGCACGTGGTCGCGAGACGTCCCGTGCGAGATTTATACTGCTAGAATGAGAAACTCGTCGACGCGCGAACGTACTCGCCTTCGGACGGTTTAAATGGCCGCAAGACAGCCCCGCGTCGTACTCTCTCCAGCTATTTAATTTCACTAGAGCATGAATGTTCCGGCCGGTGCTTACCCACCTTTTACGATACGCCTGGCGAGCCGTCCTACTCTTCTTCTTCTTCTCCTGCCGCTTCGCGTCGCCGTTCTTCTTCTACCTACCGAACGAGGGAAGTCTCGTTCTGCCTGCGTGAGCCTATACACCGTGTACGGACTAAATCGATAACGAACGACGGGGCGCACTTTCTAAAGAAGCGAAATTGTTCGTCGTTAGGCATAAACAACGCAAAGCTAGCGTGCAAAAAAAAGCTTAATTAAAAGTAATGAGAATCAAATTCGCGGAAATTCAATTAGAGGGCTCGCGGGCAAGATAATTCATCCAATTTCCACACGGGACAATCTGGAACTCTCGTCACGTCTAATTTAAACTTCTAGCGTGATGCTTGTTACGCTGATTCTCCTTAACAATAAATCTCTCTGTTGTAAATTCATTTGGTATTATCGGCGTAGTTCAATAAATTCACCTTGCATTTGCATACTTGCACATGTAGACAGTAGTTATTTCCTTCAAAGTGGATTATTATTATGGAAGAATTTTATTAAGAATTTTAATAATAATATGTGATGTAGGATAAAAAATAAGCACATTGATAAAAAGTTAATTTCGCAACAGAGATAAAGGAGAATGCCAGATAAATTCAAATCTGGATATTTATAGTTGTTGGGTCTTTATTCCGAACACTTATTCGAAATTCAATCATCACAAGAATTTGAGTATCAGAAAAAATGTACAATTAAAGGCGTCTTTCGCGACAGCATACCTGGTATTATTTTCGATAAGTTTCGATATTACGAACATGTTCCACGGTGGTAGAAGCACGGTGTCTTTTCGAAGGGCACAAATCATTGTATCTCTCGACATTGCGACATTTAATACTCGTCGCGAGAGAGAGAGAGAGAGAAAATGCACAAACTTGTAACGCTATGCCCGATAGATATATGGCGGCGTATACCGATATTAATTAATTATCATTTCTATAAATGCAACTGGAGCGTACCGTTTGCATCGCCTGGCACATTCCTTGATATTGATTTTACTAATAATCTGCATGAATAATTCACATGCTGTTTCAGTCCATTCATTTTATCAACGCGTGAAACACTCGTGAATGCTTGAGGCTTGATAGAATATAAATTACTTTATTGCACAGGCATTAATGAATTCAAGGATATAATTAAGATATATTTGTAATGAAACGAATCGAAGTTATACTGACAATTCCCGAGGGAAAGTTCCTATTTTCTACTTTTGTAAAACTGTTTTTATTTGAGTAATATATTTCTCTTTATTTTTATTAAAAAAACAGGTGGAAAAAGCATGGCTAAGTGTATTTGAGATGAGCAGTTTACAACAGTAAAAATAAAAAATAAAGTAATTAAAATAATTAAGTAAATAAAAATAAAGTAATTAAGTAAAGTTAGTACAAATGTGACTTGTTTTTTTAATATAAATGATCGTTGAAAATTTGAGGTATTGATATGTCTGTTAATACCGATTGACGACATTAACTTCTGCTGTAATTGAACCGTTAAAATTAAGTGCCTTTGATTTCATTAAATTATTGGATAGCACGTGCGTTATGAATACACATCACATGTGAATATTGTGCCACGGCTAAAGAAGTTATTCGAGCGAATATTAATAATCTTTGATTCTTGAAGTCTGTCGCGCAATCCTTATCGCGGAATACATATAATTAGTTTAGTATCTGACAGCGGCGCCTTCGAGACGAGCTTCGTGCCGACAAGTATCTTCACGTGGAGTCATGTCTGTAGGTCATAATTGCTTATAATTCATGCGTTCGCACGTAAGACATTTCTGAATAAGTAATTTTTTTCTTAATTAATATTTCTCAATAATAATAATAATATTGATAAAATTTAACTAATAAAAGATTATAAGAAACTAATTTATAGCAACTCTGAACAGATAAAAATAAATTGTCTAATCCTGTATATACATATGGAAAAATATCATTCTATTGCTACATAAAGAAAGCGATTACTTAATAAATTTTTTTTCTTTCAACGATTGTTTACTTAAGTAAAGAATATTTTTTTATAATAATTATAAAATGTAAAAAAATAATTACAAATTTTGAAGAAACTCGTTATTGTATACTCAAAATAATTTCTTTTCTTTTGAGGAATGTTATGAAGTTAATAGAAGATGCAACAAGATTTAATAAACAAGTCAAATATAATTTAATAATCTTGATTGAAGCATTTTAAACTTACTAGAATTCAAAATATATTTTAAATATATTTTGATGCTTGTGATTGTGATAAACTTACGATTATATGAACTTATAAAATGCAACACGTAATTATATACGGGATATAAAAAAATTTAATTAGATCGTTTCAGATTAATATTAACACTTTCGTTACTGCAAGCGATTGTAATCGCTTGCCACAAAATGATCTTCATGTATTATGGACTATGAGCGACTGTAATCGCTCAATGCATAGCGTTTTATAAGACAATATAAGATAATAAATAATATAATACAATATACATCTTACCGGTATCACAACATTTGAAAAGACTTGTTCATTCCTAATAGTCTTTTCTTATCACGAAGAATAACAATATATTAGTCATGTATAATTTTACGTGTAATCTCTTTGAAGTACGAGCGTGACTCGTACAATCATATCGCATAATGCGTTTCGCAGTAAAGACGGTCGTAACGAAAAGGTTAAAAATTAAAGCATTGTGGAAAATATAATTCAATATAATTCCTTCTGAAGGAGGATTGAATGAAATAAATGTTATGAAAAAGAATAGGAAAAATGTTGATGTATTTTATATAAGATGCACTGAATTAATCGTCAAGCATCGAATATATTACCTAATCGTATAATTCTACGCTGTGACCATGATGAAATTGCAAGGATAATTTTTTATGAACAACAATGTGGTCGCGGTTAATCTCTAAACGCGAACTCAGGCGATGACACTATCACAGTGATAAAACTCGCTTTTGCGCATATAATTGCAACTGTTTCGTCTTTTAAAGCTACTTGAAGCATGTAAAGTATTCGTATATGTTTATGTAATGAACTCGACATGCAGTATGATAATGAAAACTATTAATAGATAAACTAGTAAATAAAGTTGTTTGTGAATGGACTGTGCATAAATTTTGAACGTGATTGAATAAATTCTTGATCTGGATTTTATTAATAAAAAAGAAAAGGAAACCTCATATTAGTTCCTAAAGTCTTCTCGAATCTCTACAATTCTTTTTCTAAAAATAAAAAAGCAATCTAAATTTTCAATAAATTCAAAATATAAAAGTGAAAGGGGTTAATGGCAGTCGAAGCAATAATTATTGTAATTAGGGCCCAAATGATTAAAAATAAATATAGGGTATTTATAGGGGAATTGCGAACATGGGGTAACGCAAACAATACTACATACTGCAGTATATTAGAATAGTAAAGACCATTCAGTTTTCGTATCCAGTGCTAACTCGATAATATAATTTAGTGCTGCATTATATAACACATAATTATAAAACGCACATGCCATTTAAGATAAATACCATGTTTTAAATGTTTTCGATAATTTTGATGTAAAAAAAAATGAGGAAATTACGAATACCTAATGGAAAAGTTAAATATAGTCAACGATTATTCATCAATTAGAAATCTTTATTCAAAAGATATTTATTTCAAATTACAATAACTAACATTTATATATTATTAACATTAATTTAAGCTATAATTTTAACATAAAATAAAATCGATTTAGCATTGTCCCGTGGGGTGGCGGGTAATTCCAAATGAGTTTTATTTTTTGTTTAAAATTACACTTTGTTACTGAACGTTAATTATTGTCGATTAAAGCCAAATAATTAGAGTATCTTTTAAACCAAAACTTCTATTAATTGATAAATAATCATCGGCTTTATTTAACTTTTCCTTTAAATATTCTCAATTCCCCCACTCTCCCCTTACTGCACATAGAAAGAACGATTTTGTTGAAGTTAAAAATTTGGATAAATACAGATCTGAAATAATTTTTAATATTACTAAAATATTGCTAAAATATCAAAATTTTTTGTAGCATTGCTCATCATGCTAGAGTTTTCTATTTTAACGGTCTCTCTCTCTCTCTCTCTCTCTCCAGCAAAATTATTTTTAAAATTGTATATCTTAATTTTTATTATCAATACTTCAAAAAATTCGTTCTTTTCATGCATAATTAGAACATTACGCAAATATCTTTTTTCTAAATTTTCACAAACTAAATAATTTTTTAAGGAAATCAGCATTTTTTTGAAGTTCTAAATACTATTTAGAGAACGGACTCACGGTTATGAATACATAACTAAAGTATACCGTGTTGAAAGCGAAAACATTAACCTCAGCCTAGTCTCCTTCCGATAATGTCTTGATAAAGAAAAGAAATGAACGTTGACAAGTCCTGAAGAAGTGACGTCATTATCAACATGTAGCCTCTGACCTCGTGCATACTCGTTTCCGTCCGTTCAAGACCTATTTCCAGTTTGTTATTGGTTGCAATGCGTCGGCGATGATCGTAACGCTGTTGCACATATTATCAGCGATACCTTCCTAACATGGGTTTATTATACAAATATCGGCTGATATTACAATCTCAGAGGAATTTATGGAGCACAAAAAGCGATGGAGATCAGCGTAATAAACGTGTTGCAAGCATCGACGTAATTATGGGAGAGAAAATGCCGCGGGGAGACGAAGCTACAAGGAATTTATTAGTCTACAATAAATTGATCTTCAATAAAAATGACGATGTATTAAAAGTCTATCTCTCATATATTAATGTTTTTTTTTTTTTTGTGAAATTCTTTAGCGAATTATCCTTATTGCGTAACAAAAGTTGTAGCGATCGCACATCACTAAACGTTTATTTCATGCACAATAATAAGAATTCTCACACCTGCTAAATATAGAGCACCACCATAGTCTATAAAGATGATTTTACGGCGGTTCGCAGAAAAACTGGAGATACTATTACGGCGATTGTATTAACGCGATAGTCGTAAAGTGTCCGTACGCGCGCGTGTAATTAGCGATAAGTTCTGAGACTCTACTATATCTATGTGGACGACTATTAATTGCCGGTATGAATGAGCACAGGGATGGGGATAGCAGTTAAGGCCGCGAGGAGGCCCTGGATCAATTCGGCAAATCAACGTTCCACGACACCCTCGCTTCATTCGTTAAGATTAAGACCGTCGTCGACCGGCAGCAAAGTGAAGTGCCGCCTCAGCCTAATTAGTGTTTAACTAACGAAATAATCTTTTTCTCCTTTTTTTTCAATTGACCCCCAGTAGACGCCCCACGAGCACGCATAATGCCTCCTCGGCACTCATGAAGCCTAGTCACGCACCAGACATTACTCGTGCGTTACTCGCGAATTGAAATTTTTACCTCGTACAAAATCTCCGTCTTTTCATGCTATTTTTGGATAGAAGAAGTTACTCAACGATGCGATTGTATTATATATTTTGGACAAGGTTTTATTCCGAAAGTGCTAGAAATAAATAGACTCGTCCCAAGCAGAACAATAAGTCATTATGATATCAAAATGATGTTAAAAAATGACTCTAAAATAATCATTAAAAATCATTTTTCGATAATTTCCGATTCATTTTGATGTCATTTTGATGTTATTGTGTTCTTCTTGGAGTTCTCTTTTCTTTATTTCCCTTTCTCTTTTTCTTTGAGCTACGCGGCACTTCTCTTCCATTAGAGCATCACAGATTTAATGTTATCCTCGAGGGATTTCTTCCGATTAATTGTTGAAGGTGCATGTTTACCTGGAAATATCCCCTTCAAGATATTCACCTGTGTCCAGTATAGGCTCTCGTGCAGCCAGATAGGTGGAGCAGTATTATTAGTCGGTATAAGACGGGTGGAGGGACGGATGTACAAGACAGGAATCGCTTGGAATTGGACCGTGTGTGGTGGAGATGAAGAATCCACGGATGATGGGTCCGGATCCCCGATGTTTCTTCGGTCTGTTTGGTTCGCCGTGGCGCTTCGCCGACTCTGGTCTGCGACGGAATTTGGAATGTAGGGTCGTAAGCAGGCCTTGTGTGGGAAATACGATCGCCGGATGAAATATTACGGAAATTAGTGTCACGTGCAAAGCCATCGTGCCGAACTTTTGATATAAAAATTGTAAATAGAAAATAATAAATTCGCGAAATTAACGTATTGTTTATCTGCTAAAAAAGAAAATCACTTCTAAATAAATTATTAGAACAGAATAAATTTAAAATTAGTATTTTATTACTTCATCGATAAATACTATTAATACTATATATTATCTAATACTTTAACCTGCAGCAACAAATCCACACCCACGCATATAAATGAAAACGCTTTTTATTTATGGAAAAATTATAACTTTTATGTTATAAAATATATAAACATATAAAAATGTTATTATAAAATATTCATAAATTTTTATAAAAAATTATTATAGAACATTGTACATATTAACAGATATAATTAATTAATTTACCAATTTTATGAAATATAAATAATAAAACATAACTAAATAATTAACATTATGTTCGTATAAAGCGTAAAATTTTACATGTCCCGTTGGCAAAGTGTTAATTAACAAATTGATAGAGATATTCGCTAACAGGATATATCGTTGTATAATTAAATTAAAATATTATACAAAATATATATCAAAAATACCATACGAATAGATTGCGTATAATTTGTCGCTTCGAGTAATGCATCTGTAGCAATTTAATTCTATCGATCACTCAGCGAGATCGGCATACTCTCGATCTCAAAGTGTAATATCCAAACTGCTATATCGGATATCGTGCGCCGAGGCCACTCATTTGCAATCGATCTCCTTCTTGCACTTAATAGAGTTTGCGAAATTATCGCCGATGAAAGTTTCGCATCGGTTAACCCTTGACACGAAGAAGCAGGTAGATTTAAAAGGAATGCACGTCCAGTAAAGTGCGTGTCTTGCAAATAAAGAAGAATTTGCTCTTGCATATTCTTCGAAACATGAAAAATCATATGAAACTAAAAAATAAAATTAGGAGAAATAAAAGAGAAAAAACTTATAAAATTCTAATATTTCCAATAAATAATTTACGTTAATATTCATAACAACATTAAATAATTGTTGCACATTACTTATTAAAATTATTGAATGGTGACTATATTTATTATTATCCTGTGATAGAATTTAAATAATTAGTTTTAATAAGTGATTATTAATTTAGGATAACTTTTTAAATATTAATTTAAGAAATATATATATTACTTAAGATATTAATTTCCATGTTTCTCGACACTTAGCATTAATATCAATTTTAAATTTTAATATTAAAAAAATTAATTAGCTTTAAAAATTAAATAGAATTAATAATCATAATTTCGTTTGTTACGTAATAGCAACACTGTATAATATGACGTGGATAAAACTTATTCTAAAAATAAAGAATTAATTAAAAATAAAAACTAAATAAAAATAACGCAAAAATTTTAGAAGAAATTTCGTTAAATTCAAATTTGACATCTCGGTGTAAAAAAAAGAATTGAACGATGTTACTTGTTTAATTTTAGTGATCAGCGATCGCTTTCGTGTCAAGCCAGATCGACGAATAACGCGCGCATAATGAAAGGTAAAACGAGTTCGCGCAACAAACCGGGCAAACGTTTAACTTGAGGACATGCTCACACGAGTTCCCTCATTTCAAGTTGCTCGGTTTGCTGGAAGGATCGTTGAAAACGTCCGTTATGGGAAGAGTCACATTCCTTTTCACGGACGCCGTTGTCGATTTGTATTCGTGCGCAAGCTCACCTCTCAAACTTGAGAACGACCTATGTTGAGAACGATCTATCTATCTATCAGAAGAACGATCTACCGAAAATCTAATGAACCTCATCTATTTCTTCAAAATTGATTTCTATGGAATCGATTTATCGACCAATTTAGAGATTTACAGTCCTTCACTCGAATATTGTTTTTACACGCGTACTTTCAACTGCTGGTTAAACAAAGAAATGAATGACAATGACTTTCAATTCATAAATGTCAAAATAGATCATAAATTCTTTCAATACGAATACACGCTATTGACTAAGAAAATTCTTTAGTTTCCAGATATTTGGACGAAGGTATACAAAAAATTGAAGATACATTCACTAAAATTGCACGGAAGAAATTTTTTCCGTATAGGGCTGGGCACATATTTGAAATACTTTTATTTGAAAAACAGTATTGATAGACAGACAATTGTATTTTGTATTTCATGAGAGGATATAAAAGTATTTTGTATTTTATATTTCAGTATTAATAACAAAAAAGATTATGAAAGTACTTTGTATTTTGTATTTCAAATACTAATATTGATAATCAACCTTATTATTTGAATTACAAGATACAAAAAGCTTTCAATCTTTCAATTTTAAATACAAAATACGTAATACTTTTATGTGATTCGTTAACATAAAAAATACAAAATACGCTTGTATTGCAAATAGTGTGTTCTAAATAAAAGTATTCCAAATACATGCCCAGGCCTGAGCGGTATAATAATAAATAAATAAATTTTTTTATACTTCGTCGCTCTACTTCGCGTTCATTGTTACATGAGAAGCCTTGTGTATCGCGCAGGTCGAATTCGACCTGCTGATCGTTCTGAAGTGGGCGTGCATCGAATTTCAAGAAATCCGCCACATACGCCCGCTCTCGCAGTACGATTTATAGACGTTCCCATAACTACACCGTGCAACCTACGTTCGATGAGCCTTCCCGATTGCATAAGTGACTAGGAGGTCAGTGTCGCGTCTGGTTGAAAGCATCTCAATGTGGCGCCAGCCTCTCGGAACGTCTGTATTGTACAAACCGCGCCGTCGTCTACGCGCATAGCGCGCTTAAAGAACTGGACGGAGGGATATGTTATTTCTGTTTGAGACTATGTCGCACGGTGGCTTCGCTCACGCCGTAAGAAAGAACCGGAAGTAGAGTGGCTTGAACTCCGCCCACACTGCCGAGTTCAAATGTTACGCGATATATTGTCTCGTTGTCTCGATAGAACTATGTCTCCCTTCGTAGAACTATGTCTTCGATATGTCTTTCTATGTGCCTCTTCGTTACATTGTGGCAATCTTTTCATTCAGTGTTACGTATTCGTGATTTTTATAAAATGCTAATTCCATTCGCAGTGTTTAATTTAGCTTCAATTTTTTTTTTAAACATTAAGTACAAAATAAAATACAAAAAAAATATAATACAAAACTTTAAGTTAATTGACGAAGTCTACGACGTGATTCTACGTCTGGTAACTTTTAAAATTCTGCAATTCAAATAACAAGGGGACCAGAAGTAGAAACGCGCTTTTGAAATGCAAATGTTTTGTTGTAAAAGATAATGCTTCGTGCTCATGTTAAGAATTCCAAATTCTAGTCTCAGAAGTTCAAACATCTCTCAGTTTTTTAAAAATAAATAAATAAATATAAAAATTTGTTATAAAATGCTTAATATGATTAACTATTTGGCAGGATACTAAATCTCTAGATAACAGAAGAAAAAAAGGAATATATATTGTTTCAGAAACAATCGAATTAATTTTTTTCCGATACATAGGTAATTTATACAATGTAATTCGGATTAATGCGAATCTGATGAGAACAACGTTACTGTCTACTATATTGTCGAGGTGCAAGTGATAAAAACTACATTCATATTACTACGAATTGTATTTATAAAAAGTCAATTAATTCTAGAACATTAATTCTAGAATAGTAATTAATAAATTTTGTCCTTCTTTTCTTGAGATTTAATATCACATCCTACGTGATTAATCGATACGATGATTTCAAAATTTGTATGTTCATTGTTAATTTTTGAAAAACTTAAAAATGTCTGAAACTAAAATTAGAGATTCTTAATATGAACGTAAAGGACTATCATTTGCAACAAATTGCAAAAAATTTTCAAAAGCGCGTTTCCACTTCTGATTCTCCTCTTATAAATCAATCAATAATCAAGACAGAAGCCGATTCAAATCGTATGTTACTTGAGTTGAATGCAATTTCGAAATTTCCTGAAGGGGTAGAAAATCGAAGGATTGATTATTATTATCCAATCGATACGATGAGGCGTTAAAACTAATCTTCGTCATTTCCGAGTGTAATTTCTCGTCCCAAAGTAAGAGTAAATGGAGAACCCAATGGTACCTAAGGAAAGGCCTGAAGGTATATACCCTATGGGTGCAAGAAGATCGTGAGAGGGACGATTTAACGGCTCGGTAATAGCAAGCAACTGCACGACTTCGATAAGACTGACTACCGTCATAGTCGTCGTCGGTCCAGCGAAAGGGCGTACTTACGGTCTACTTTTCGCCGCGCAAGTGAATTACACGAGGAAGTTAAGGCGCCGTAATAAATACCTTGGGCACTCCTTTCGGCTCTGGTCTCGTTGGTCTGGCAGCAGCTTGTCGGCTCGCGCAAAAATAATAATCGGCCCGCATCGGCGGCGTTCTCCGATAGCCTTTTTTGCCATACTGTTTTCACAGCGAGCTTCGTTATAACACGGTTTCAATTTTGGCAAAGAAAAATGTTATGTATCGCATTCTTTGAAACACAGTAGAGGATTTTCTATCATTTTATATTACATATATATATGTATACAGGGCGTTCAAAAAAGATCTGAATCCCGGATTTACTCGAGAGGATAACATTTGAAAGAAATGTTTCAGACAAAAATTGTAAAACCGATTTTTTTAAACGGAACACTATTTTTGATGTCAGAGTCTAATATAACTGGTGTCAAGAGCTTTTCAGAACGATTGGAAATTTACAATTTTCAATAAATTTCCAATCATATAATTTAAATAATTTTCCAGTCATAAACATGTAATTTTCATGTAAAATTACATGCATTTTTTTTAGTGTACAGTTAAAGTTACTTTTCTTTCAGTAACTTCATTTTTTTCTTTTATCTACAATATTATAACTTAACTTAATTATATATTTTTGGTAACTAGAAATTAATCTAATAGTTATTTTTGTAGTTGCTTTATACTTATGTAAAATTACGTGCACTTTTTTCAATGTAACTTCGTTACAAATAATGAATTACTTCTCAATCCCGGTTTAAACCTTATTTCATTTTCATTCGAGTTAGGATTAAAGCACTCTCGTCAGGGCAAAAGCTATTTTTGCGACAAACCGCAGGAATCCATGTAGTCTTTTCCGCGTGATTGAAAAAAGCGCGGTCGGACAACGTGCCGAATATCATCGCTCTTCTACACAGTGGATCGATACTCTGTATTTGGCCATACGACTTGGACCGATACAGGCGGGTCGTTGGATCTCGAGGGTGGGAACTAACTGGCTTTGCGCGATTGCACGGATAATTACGTGCTTTCTTCGGCGAATGCCTCTCGGCGCACGCGAATGCACCAAAAGACCGAATCGTTGCACCGAATACCTACGTGCCACGAATCCGATACGCGGATAAACGATACCCAATATTATTTGGAAGCATTCCTCATTTATACTGTGCCGCATAACAATACCCATGAAACGCTCTTTTGTGCTTGAACTACCTACCGCAGTCCATTTTGTACTTTGATTGCGTGATTCCGCATTTATTTCACATTTTTACTTCAGAATTAACTTCAGGACTGACAGAATTAAATTCTACAAACTGCTAATTTCAAAATAAACTTTCATTCGTCCAAACACTTTCACTTTTCAAGAGACTGATGAATATCCTCCTTTCTCTCCGCTCTCTTCTCTCGCCTCTCATTCTTAGAACTAGAAAAAAAAATAAAGAGTTAAGTTGAACCAATATTAAAATTAAACTACATTGGTAGAAACGGGTATTAATCAAACGAAATTGTTTATGCGCTCAGGAATTTATGATACACGATACATTTATACCTGCAGACCGCGGGACTTTTGTTACAATATTTACATGCCTGTCACGGTGTATCCGATTATGGCGCGGCTAAAGTGCAGGCGGGCCCTTATTGTAAAGTGCTATACGCGTGGCAACTTAGGAACTGGCGAACCAGGCGGATCAGACCAAACCTGAAAGATCCTCTTCAAGAATAGGGTGTACCTGCCACAGAGCCGTTAATGATCACGGTGTCAGGTCGTATCGTATACCTGTCTAGGTATCCCTTGGGACTCGCACGTCACCGTTGTTTCTTCGTCCGGGAGAAACCTCAAACTTCCTCAAACTTCAAACGATTTCTAGGCCTCAGGTTCTTCTTTCGCACTTTATCGGAGAGCGTCTACGATGAAGCGCACAATACATCTCTGCCAAGTCGTTCTCGACTATTATATCCAGCAGTAAGAACTATTATATCCACCAGCTGGAAAATCCGAGGATTTACTGCTGAATTTACTTCGGAATTCCGGCTGAATTTTACCGGTCAATTTTTCGCATTTCAAAAAAAAAACATCCTGCAGCGAAGGCATTTTATCTGAGATTCCAAGGTTTCTAGAAGGTACGAATTTTTATTAATACAACGAAATTCGTTCAACGCGCGTTGTGTTACTCGATCGTATAATGTAAATTAATGGATTATATGTGCTAATAATTGTTTTTAACTGCTTTTAATGATCTATAATTATAACCTTGGTCATAAATATGCAGCACCTTTAATTTATTCTCTAAAAAAGAAATGTTAGCATTAATGAAAATTAAAGGAAGAGTAACAAAATATAAAAATACAAGTATTATTTTTTAATAAAATTATTTTTAAATTTATTTTTTTTGTTAAATATATAAAACATTTGCATCAATTTTAAGTGCTTTATATTTATGGTTGTATCAATTCGTATTCCTAGAATTTTGTATTTCTCTCTCTCTCTCTTTATAATTGCATAATTATTGCGTAACTTTATTTTGATCAAGACCACTTGTAGCTATTTGTGTCTATCGAAATGTAATTCCAAATTGATCGATGTTTTATTGCGACACGCTGAGCGGTCATACAAAGCAAAAAAACATACTTATGTTCCGGGTAATGGTTAACGATCTTCAATTGATTTTGTGAACCGTGAAGGAAGAAGCAGTCCGGATATAGCCGCGTTTGGTATGGGATCGGAATGCTGTTGCGAATTAAATAATCGTTTATGTATCGGTTGAACCTCTTACATCTGCCCTGTACTTCGGTTCTCGATTGTTAATTACTCTTTACCTTCTGACTAACGCTCCGATTGATCCTCCGCAGAATTCGAGGAATCTCAGAGACGCCAATGCTGATACAAGCGCATTTCATGTTGTTTGAATTCATTCTTCCGCGTTAACCGTATTAACATTAGAACTACTAAAGCAGTCAATATAACTACAGTGAAGTTTGGTTAATTAAAATCTTAGTTAAAAATAGATAAATCAGAATTGTCTGGTTAAATCTTTTCAAAATTACTCAAATTTATCACGGAACGTTTTCTGAAATTTTCAGTGATTTTTATTACGATATGTAAATGATTAACTTTATCGGTTCAATCAAATATATATATATTTAAACAGCTGAAATTAATTATCGATATCACATAGCTAATAGTTCTAATGCAAAAGACCATTATTAAATAAATCTCGAGACATTTTCCGTCAAATCTAACGACTGATGTGATGTCTTCCTATATTTTCTTCTAGATTTTAAAAAGATTAAAAAGATTATTTAGCGATCCAAAAATTAAATAATACATTTACGTTACGTTAAACTATTGGGTTAGTGATATCGTGTACGTGCACAAGTAGCAATATGTAAACATCGTCTATGTAGACAGTAAATAACAATTTTTTTTTCCGTTTGACGGAGACGATTACGAAAGGGTGAGCCGCAACAGCGATACGGCGATTATTAAATAGTCACACCCTTTCTAACGAATCTCGTAACTAAGTATATCAAAATACTATGTTTTATCTGTAGTAAGGCGATAACGGCTTCCGCTCCTCCCCGATAAAGAAATACTTGAATACCAAGTTATACTCACGTGGTGTTTATAAAAGTAGTGACGGTTCCATAGATTACCGAACATATGACAGGACACCGTTTATCGCGTGCGCCATCGCACCCTTTTCGCATAACATTCATATACGTCTTTATTTTTGAACTTGCGACGATAAAGCTGACAGGTTAAATGAAAAGCGTGACATTGTGATAAAGCATTTAGTATAAATAAAGAAAAGTATAGGTACTTATGTTCAAATGTTAAAGTTTAGCTAAATAACTTTGTAAGAAAGAAAAAATTATATATTTCTAGTTTTTCTATTATTATACGTTTGAAGCTTTGCTAAAGTTCTAGTAAGATGTTATCAGTTTTTTATTAAATTGATCAATTAAATTTCTGATATTACTACTTTAGCAACTACTTTTGCGATTGCATTTCAAGTTCGATAGCAATCGACGCGCAGTTTATATAACTAAAAAATGTATTTAAAGTTTACATAAAAATATTTAAGACACCAAGAGATCGGTCGTATTTGGCGCTTCTTTGCTTATTTCATTTATTCATACAGCTGTCTAATGTAACTTGTTATTGATTATCAGTTTCTATTTGAATTATGGTTTCATCAGTCTTGTTTTATAAGCACAAGAAGTAAAGGTCGTTTAATTTTTCTCCGGGCGTAATTATAACATTAAGCTAGTCTAATTAATTCTGTACATAAATATCGAGAGATTATAAAATTTTTATTGCACACAAATGTGTTACGAGACTGCACCATGTTCGCGTAATGATAATGACGAAGCGCGGAGTCAATCATCGCCTATAACTATCATACTATCGCCACTCGTAAATCATTGTATCGTCCTCAAGTTTCCCACACTCCCCATATTTTTTTCCATTTTCCCGACGACGTCGTCGTGTAGATTCTATCCGGCAGTGCGCCTATCCTTGTATCTGCCGATTAACATTTTTCAAGCCATAATTTACTTTGTTGCGCAAGAGAGATTCTTCGTTTCTACACGTTACAAGATTGTATCTCGAAATAGACATATTCACCAGAACCCAGAAGAATCTTATATTTCAATAAACGGAAAATTACTCTTAAATTTTAGCAACAAAAATGTGCGAATGTAATTTTTATATATTTCCATAAGTTAGCTATTTATAACCATAAGTTGTCTATTTATAATATTTTTAATTATTCAAATGAATAAATGATGAATAAGTGTGCACGATAAATAATGTAAGAAATATAATAGGAGTAAAAATTAAAGGTTGTTATTTTTTGTTACAATAACTTTAAAGAATCGAAACTTCGAAAGAATTTGAATCTTCAAAGTTACATTTTAAAACTCTTTAGATTTTAAAGTGCCTTCAAAGCTTAGAAAAATATGTTTGTGCGAATAAAAAAAATGAAAATATTTTCGTAAATACACTTGTATATTTCTTTATAAAAGAAAAAACATTTACTATTAACTATATTAAATTAATAATTGTATAATTTTGATTCTGCAACGTTTTGAGGAATAAAATATCGAAACTCTTCGAAATTTTGAAGCTTCGAAACTTCGAAACTTCGAAACTTCAATCTTCGAAAAGATTTTAATGCCAAAGTTTAAAATCTACAAAGATTCAAAATTCTAATGTTGAACCCTTCGAAGCAAATCACTAACTTTAATAATATTAATAAATTATTTTAATTTCTATAATTTATTTTAAACGTTATAATATTTATTTAGATAATTTGATCGCCATTTTTTTATATAAAATAAACATATTTAAAATGCAAAGTATGTTCTAATATGTTTAACTTTCAGAAAAATGCTCAAAAAATAGCTTTATTTTGCTAACTCAGGAACGTTCCAGAGATGATCCCCCAACGGAAATGCGTATTTAACGTTCTAACATGATACTTGTGTTTAGACATATTTTTCTGTATGCGTGTTTCTCAGAGCGCGATGAATTCTTAATGCACAACGTGTCTCGTGCGTTAACGACGGATCTACATACGTAGACTTTTTCCGTTCAAAGAAACCACTCAAATCAGCTGCAGCTATCTTTTATCTGAATACTTATCCTTTAAGAGAAATCTCTCGACGTGATCGCGCGCGTAAACATCGCACGCGAGCAGAGCGTGCGAAATGTCGTCTAGCATTTCAAATGGGAAAATCACCCATTAAGATACTATCTATGAGACAACACGAATTTACTGAACTACTCTTAATAGTTGAAGTCAAAATTATTTTAAAACATTTATTTCTCTGAATAAAACGTAGATATTCGAATTATGTCGTTTTTTAAATAACAATTGTATTTAATTTAAAATCGTATGTAATTTAATGTATTTAATTTTTTAAAAATCAACTCCATCAGCCACGAAATCTACAGCAGTGGTTTGTCTAGATAAGAATTAAATCCCCAGTTCTCTCTCAGAGCGTTGGAACAAGTGTATAAGAATTAAAAAACCCGGGACTGGGCGATATTGGCAATTTGTGGATTGATACCGTCTGCCGAAGATTTTTCACGAGGGAGATAACGTCCTACTGCGATAGCTCACTCCACATTCAAAGTCAAACAGCAATCCCGTTCTCGCTTACATGCACGCATGCACGATAGCGCGAGAGCAAATAACATGCACGCACGTTTCGTGCCCGCATGAGTTAACGCTAAGACTTCTTCCGTCGTGACGTTTCCTATTTACTACGTGGCATGAATGAGAGTGAGAGAAA
>NW_017296741.1:2506400-2541889 GCF_001594075.2 Trachymyrmex cornetzi | reverse complement strand
GGGGGGGGGGGGAGAGAGAGAGAGAGAGAGAGAGAGAGAGAGAGAGAGAGAGAGACGGGCGGCGGCCGGTCACCTCTGTTGATGCGGGCAAGTTAAAAGGTCCTGAGACTAGCCTAACTTAGAAAGACGGCAGCCTATGCATCACCCTGTGGGTCCCCGTCGAGTTGTATGAAGGGGCAACGTGGAAACGATCCAACCTATCCTAACGTGCCCCTAGCCCAAGGTCCACGGTCAGTACTTGACGAAAAAAGAACCGACGACGCGTCCGCGCCTTCCCAGAATCCATTCACGCACGTGGAACATGCATGTAGCGCCCTTCAGTAGAGATGATACAATCTTAGATCGGCCGGGATCGTGCTTTATCTCGCCTGCCGTTTTCCTCTATCTTCCCTGTCGTGTCTGACGAATTAGATTTAAACGCCGTCTCTTCTCAATGTAGGTTGATCGACTAATTAATGCGAGTGAAGAATATGAGATGTTATATACGCTGGCAATCTTAAAATAATCTCTTTTGCAATAACTTTTTGCGTGTAGTGGACATCTAAAATACCTCAGATTTTAAATAGAGGTTTCTTGTGTACATTAAATAATTTAGTAAATACCAATAAAAATAAACCATGCATTTTACTTGAGCCTTGGCTATAAGCTTATACAGCACAGGTCTGCAAGGGATGTCTTGAAAACATCCAAAGGACAAGCTGTGTCCTAAAGTCGTTCTCAGGATCTTCAAATAAAATATATGTTAAATTCATAATGTCAAACTATATCCAATTTAAATTATTTTTAATCATTTCTATAAATCGCCACTAAACCTACTCAATATTTTGTTATAATTTAACTAAAACAAAGTTAAACAATTTAACTAAAGGAAATGTATTAAAGACTCAAATTTAGTTCATTATTTACGAAATGCATACATATGGATTATTTATTTTAAAACTAACAACAGAAATAAATTAATTTACATTTCGACACACATGAAAGTTAAAAATGACAAAATATTATACAGGGTTAGTAACTAAAATAAAGTAAGAAACTTTACCTTATTTTATAAGGGTTCTAAACGAAAGAAGAGTTAATCGGGCGATGTGTAAGAAACTAATTACATCTCGATAAAGGTGACGGGGGCCCATAAAGTTCATGACAAATTAAATGTTTGCCTTTACACTATCACTCGTAACCGGCGAGGTAGGTTGAAATTCCCTTTCCTTTCGATAAATAGATGTACGTCTTCACTTTGCCTATGGGATCTTACCTGGAATTCCTTTGCGGCCACATTAGAGAGGCCTCCCCTGGCTTAATCTAACTAGATTTAAGACCGGGTTTCACCCCAAACCTATCCCAATTGGACCATCGTTAGTACTGGCTTTCAATCTCGAAAGCCCAGTTTTCCTCCGTGGCTCGGTTTCAACTGATCGTTCGCCGAAAGAAACCGCGCCCTCCGTACCAGTGTCCTAGAGTAGTAGTGTTACATCACGTATTACGTGTAGCTCTAAATCAACAGTTAAAACCGGTACGATCTCGACGGTCTCGACATTGTACAGGAAAATGTACTTTAGCTTATTAATAGCACAACGGAATCTTAGAATTTCCATTTAAAATTACGATCTTTACATTTTGAATGATGTCGCACTCATGGTATTAAATTCTAGTAAAGTATAAGTATTTCCTTTAGCTTGGAAATTAATTCCTCAAGAATCTCACGGTATATTAAAAAATACATAAATTCGGGAGTTTGGTAAATCAATCGTTAACGTGGAATCTCAAGCTATTTATTTGACAATATGAAATGTATGAAGAATCATCAAATGTTTCTCACGTCGAGATTCCTGATAGTTTATCGAAAGATATCTCGAGTGGCCCGAGTAAAAAATCAAAATATTTAAAGGATCAACGGAGATCCGAAAAACACATGTTTGTAGACTTTCGTGCGTTCTTGCGTAGACTTTTTTTTTATATCCGTTCCTTGATTTTAAAACATGTGCTGACGATTACATGAATTGGAGACTGAAATACATTACGTATATTTTAGCGGTCTACAGTTTTAATCTTTCGCTGATTAACAACGGCGTGGCAGTGTTATATCGGTCTACGGAGGGAAACGTTAACCATATGCGTTATCTACCGCAAAAGCGCATAGATAATTAAACGATAAGTATCAGTGAATGACCTGGACAGGAATTTCAACGTAGACTTCCGATGAAAAGCGCATTTGATTTGTACTCTGCTTTATTTTTTGCGTGCTTCCAATATCTAAAATAAAATGTATATTTTGGTTTTGTATTATTTAAAAGTATATTATCTAATATTTTGATAAAGTTTCAATTATATACAGTTATATATCATCTAGTATTGAAGTTATTAAAGTTTAATATGCATATTTTAATAATACATCTACAATGATTATCTAATATTAAATAATATACTTTAATAATAGACGTACTATACCATATTACTCCATGACATATTCTATGGCATATTGTTTAACTAATGATACGTTATGTATCTCCATTATACCAATTTAAGCAAGTGAAATAATCAAATGCAAACTTGGGTTACGGTGCATAGCATAACATACGAGTTTTGTGAATGAAGCCAGCTGCGTTCTACGTGACCGCTATCGGTACATAGCCGGTTATTTAGGCTTTGAATACCATAAGCATGCGTGAACACACACATGCATACACGTACGCATTGTTGCCGCCTTAAGAGAATCATGTGGCGCAGCGACGGCGAAATATACAGCAGAATCAATATCAAATGTATGCAGCTCAAACGTGCGACATGTGCTCTTAAATTATTCTTAAATTCCTCTTGAACAAATATATATATATATATCTATCACATTCCACCACAAAAGGTGCTAGTAGTTCAAGATGTAGAATTCAAAGTGTTTCGAATTCTTTCATATGGATCTTTGAGATGCAGATTTAACACACTCTCTCTCTCTCTCTCTCTCTCTCTCTCTCTCATTAGAAATGATTTATCGTTTTTAATGCTATACATTTTATAAGAAATAGAGCTATATACGTAATTTAATTTAAATTTAAAAAAAAATAATTAAAAGAATGAATAACTGGGGGAATGACTTGTCAAATTTTTTTTCTAGTAAGAAGTATATGAAGAATATTTTTCATTATAAATTGAAAAAATTTACTTAACAGAGCAATATTAAAATCTAAAATACGTATAAATTGACAAGATATTAAGCTAAATAAATAATAAATATATTTATTATTATTAAATTGTGAGAGATGTAAAAAGTATAGTGGATTAATAAAGATTATGTAGATATCTCCTGAAACTTTTAAAATTAATAAGATGTTTAAAGCACATATAATAGATGCTTAAAACCGATTTCTTTGTTAAAAGTCATCTATATGTCTTGTAAAATGAGACAATTTAGAAGGTAATTAGAGAGATAACACTTGATTGCCGATAATACTGAGTTGTATTGTTGCTTCTCCTCAACGCAACAAGGTTCCGTCACGCAACTCCGCATTCTGTACAACTGCGCGGGCTTCGCATGCGGCGCGAATGTCTCCTCGATAGTACAAACGATAACGCTACGATAATAGTAATTAGCGTTCTAGGAAGTGGTTACCCTACAGAACCGGGGAATCAACGATCCTGATTATGCGCGCGAGACTTGCATCACTTACGAGGAGCAGCGAGTCTGACAGCGAGTCGCTTTGTAATGTAATTAGAATATTTAATTGAAGCGCTGTCGGGTTGTAGACATCGAGATCCATGATGTCTTTATTTACGATAAATCTGAATACAATGTATAAAATGAAATTAAATGGAAGCATTTTGATATATCGAAGGAACGCGAGTCACACAAAAAGCTCGTAGTTCAGCGCAAATATAGCTGTCAATCTTCATACGTACGAGAGCGGATCCGTCATATTTAGCGTTAAATACTCTGTAAGTATACGGGCCCAAAGTATCCGGATACCGTGTCACATACTTGTATCCAAGATACTTAACAGCACCGACCGTGAGTTACAAGCTTAGCGTGGTTGCACGTGGGTGCGGGATATCGCATTCGCTCCCACACCTACTACTGGTATGGCTCGCCGGAGGAGCGCACCTTTATTGTCTCTCTTTTTCTCTCCCTTTTTCTCTCTCACTTTCTTTCTCCCGACATTTTTTCTCTCGTGCAATCGCTCTTCTGTCGGGATACTTGGCGATTCGCTGGACCACGAACGGGAAGAAATGCGGTTTCCGAATCGCGCGAGCTATGAGCGAGCCAATGAAAGTAGCTGCGATATTGGTCAGTTACAACACAACGTCATAGATTCTTAACGTTTACAACGCCTAATTAATTAGTACTTTAATTCAACGAATTATTTATATATTTGCATGCACATGATTTTGCTAAAATATTAAAAAATTTAGATCAGAACATAACTTTGTTGAACAATCAAAACAGTTATGTAGGAAATTCGAGCATAACGACCAATGCTGCAAAAAGTTTTGACATTCTAGCAACCAGTT
This sequence comes from Trachymyrmex cornetzi, assembly GCF_001594075.2. Taxonomy (NCBI): domain Eukaryota; kingdom Metazoa; phylum Arthropoda; class Insecta; order Hymenoptera; family Formicidae; genus Trachymyrmex; species Trachymyrmex cornetzi. The sequence goes on along the minus strand of NW_017296741.1, from coordinate 2,537,389 downwards.
TTAGCCTACATAATTATTTTAATAGTCCAACAAAATTATTTTCAAGTGTATATCTAATTAAATTTTTAAATATGCTAGCAAAATCGTTACCTTCATGCACCGATACGCGTGCAACATTAAATTTTAAATTTTTTTAAGAAATAGATTTCTCAATATTTTTCGATTACATACATTCTCTTTCCTCGAATTTATCTGAAAATCATTTATATGAAATGGCTATTAATTCATATGCAGTGATCTAATATACTACTTGAAAAGTGTGCTGTGTAGTAAAATTGGATTTTGCAGAGATTTTTCGAGTAGTGTTATGAGCCCTTCTATTTTTCCAAGTAAGAACAATGTAACGTAAAACACTCTACATTCAATGGGTCATTTATACCTGCACAGTGAGCAGGAAATTGCTCTCTCGCAGCCACTCCTTGCTTCATTCGGATGCTGCCTACTTCGGAGACGTGCTTCATAAAGATTCATCGTACAACTTTTAATCGTACAAAATTTCCTGGTAAACATCCTCCAGAATGATATACCGATCGCCAAAGAGTAATACAAAACGCATAAATATAAATCCTGAAGAAGGTAAAACATAATTCACATATATTGTTGCTCGGTTTACGTAATTGGAGTACATAATTCATATAAGAAAACTCTTTTTCGTAATTTTTTGGAATTATTCAAAAGCGAAGAGTAAATGACAAATAAAGACAACAAAGATCCATTATTTTTGTTTACGCATTTTTTATCTTAGAATATATTAAAAGAAGTAATAGTAGGAAATCTATTCTGAGATTAGGAAACTCTTAAGTTATACAATTAAGTAGTTTTCAGCTTGCGTCACATTCCTTGCTTCTAGTATTCATCCCGTCTCGGCTTTCATGTGGAATTCTAATGCACTTGGAGGTATGCAGTGGCGCCTTTAGATCATTCGAAACGTCTAGAGACGATATAGGATATCGGTGCCTCGAGATTGCAAGTCGCGTGTATGTTAGATATTAAAATGCTGCGTGTGCTATCAGCGAAATGTTTTAATTAATCATTTAAAGACAAAGATTTTCGAGACATAAAAAAAGAGAGCAATCGCTTCTTAAAATACAAATGCACTGAATACAAGAAATTTTTCATTAGTAACTTATGGATATGAATATTAACATAAATATCTGTCAAATAAATGTATGTATTACACGTCACATTGACAAAATCTTCCATTTGATGTCTATTGTCATTTGAAAACGGATGTGTAACCTTGGGAAAACTATGTACGTATTTTGACAGAACAATGACATAGGACAATTTTTTTTTATTGTCGAAAAGAGCGGAAATCCGAAACTAACCATGTATGCACCCGCTGAGTTTCCAAACTTTAGCAAAACGGAATGCGTTTCAGCGATTTATATAGAGGTAGCTGTCGGTTTTCTTAGAAATTATGAGGAGGTTTTTTCCTCCACTCAGTTCTTCGTAATTATTATATTCCATTATTTTATATATGCAATAATACTCTAATACTACATTCTATCTCGATAATATTTCAAGACATTACGTATTTTAATCGCTAGGTACAATATTGTTAACACAACATGATCGATACATTATCTTTAGATTTTTTCTTCTTAAAGAAGATATGCTTAATACTATCAATAAAAGAACTTAAATGTATAATTAAAATAAAACGAGGAAGAAAGTGAGTTAATGAGTCAAACTAGATTTTTTGCTAATAATTATATTTCAGATAAGTAGTTGTAAAATTTAATTTTGCTATTTCACGCAAACGTTTCATAGTATAACGTCATCTTCAGTGCGATGGTCGAGTCATGATAACAAAACAAATAGAATAAAAATAAATATGTAATGATAATAGTTGAATCGTTTGCATCGATTAAAAATCCTTATAAAATTTGTCAAAGCATGAAAACTGTATTGTGATGAATTTTAGGATTAGAATTGTGTCATCAACAGTCAAAATTGTTATGATGTTAAAGTTTTGATACTGATGATAAGAATTAGATGACAACAATACTTGTGATAGGAACAAAAGCTAAGTGCGTGTCTTATGGATGTGTTATTAAAAGTTAAATATAGTAAATATAATAATAATAATATAGTCGCTTTGTTAAATGTATTAATTAACACTTTTTTTTATTAATTAACAGCCATTTGAAAAATGTAATATTTTTTAAATAAATTTTTTAAAAATAAATAATTGGAAAGGTAAAAAAAACACGAGCAATGTTTATTGGATCTTTAAAAATAAATTAGTTTATTACATTATACATCAAGAATTAAACTAGTTTTTTATCTACAAGTTTATAATTGGAACTGTTTCGACTGTATTAAGTCTTCTTCAGTCCATATACAAAAAATAATTAAAAATTGGAAAAAAAGATACAATATATCAGAAACATGAAGTCATATCACAGATTGAAGATAATAAATTTAACATTACAAATAAAATTATATAAAATAATCTTTAACGTCATCGTATTATCAAATGAGTTTAACTATTTCGTCGTTGGATGGCGAGAAAAAGCAAAGTCCAAAGTTGACAAATATGATGACTTCATGTTTTTCATATATTATATCTTTCTTTCGAATTTTTAATTATTTTTGGTATATGGATTGAAGAAGACTTATTGTTAGTACAGTCGAAACGTTTCCGATTAATTTATAGATAAAAAACCTAATTTAATTCTTAATGTATGTTGTAATAAATAAACTAGTTTTAAAGATCCAATAAACGTTGCTCGTGTGTTTTTTACCTTCCCAATTACTGATTTTTGCTTAAAATATGTAAAAATGAATATAGATAAAATAATTTGAGATGTTAATATCCATAAAATACGAGGTTCATAAATTTTGGATTCAGAGTTTTTGAATATATATAATACTATCTTTAAAATTCTTAAAAATTCGTCATGAATTATTCAACACACAAATAAATTTTTACACTCGTCGTTCATCCACGCTCGCGACATCCTCACCTACGCTAAAGCTGTATCATATAGATTACGCTCAGTTTAATCAGGCGAACGGATATGAAAAGTTCAACGGGAGATGAAAGGGCCGTCGTCGAACATTTTTGCGTGCCTAATCTCACGGACGCATTTCATCGCGCCGCCGCGGTCGCAGTCGCAGCTGCGAGTTGCGTTACCGTCGTCGCGTACGCAAATATGTCGGGGCGCGGTGACGTCACATCCGGCGTTTCGTTTTTCGCGGCATGCACTTATCACTAGCGCGCCCGGGGGAGAGAAACGAGCGGAGAAAGAGAGAAAAAGGAAGGAAAGAATGGGAGGGAGAGAGAGAGAGAAAGAGAACGTCTTAGCACGCCTACGCTGCAGTCGCCGTTGTAATATGTGTACGTTTACGTTACGTGGTCGCATACACGCGACAGATGCGATCGCGAGGGAATACGTGGGGTGCGAGGTGCGTTTCGGGGAATGTCGGCGCCGATAGCAACATGCGTAATTGCGATCGCGTAACGCGTGCGTGCGCGCATAATGCAGTGCGACTTGCGGCGCTATATCGTCCACCGCGACAGAAACACGCCGAGTATCGGGATGAGTCCGGGGTCGACTTTAGGGTGAATGACTAACGTTGGTATACTGGAGAGCTCCGGGTATTTGACTCCACCAAAAAAATGTGTCGGTAAATACAGGTGAACTCCAAACTCGTCGCGCTATGCGTTCGCTGGAATGCATTCGTAAATTGAACGCCATTAAACTGAATTTGTTTTTACTCACAAGATGTGATCTATTGTAACATTTGTATTTGAAAATTATTTGTTTTGCGAAGATTCGTCAGTAGAAGTTACGAGATAAAAAAAATCATGGTCGTTTCAACAGCTAGTGCAAATTGCGTCCGTACTTATCTCCAATGTTTCAGTTGTTCGCGAAATAATGTGCTTATCCGAGGGTCAAATCTACCAAACGAACTTAAGATATCACACGAGACAGACAAAAAGGAAACGAGGCCATCCGAATCTGTTTTCGCGTTTCAAAGAATGATACGCATGACAGTTACGCGTGTAATTTCGATACGTATGCCGTATATACGAGCGGGTATGTGCTAATGTCGTATATTGATATATAAAGCGAGAGAATGCGTGTCACTTTGCCATGCATTACTCGAGGAATATTAAGAGGAATATTGACGTGGAGGGACTGACGTCTCTTTTCTGTCATTTGTAAGTTATCCTACACTTGATGTTCCACGATGATAAGTGGACTTCAAAATATTTCTAAGACCATATTTTCATCCCGTCATTTTCACTCTTCACGACGAGTCGATTATCAAACGGGACCGATTGAGGTACTCACGCGAAATGGACTGATATATCGATGGAATACATCAGAAGTCGAACGAAGAAATAATGAGCAACGTGAATACTAGTAAACTACTCCAGTTGCATTTTTCTTCTTTTATATCGTTTAAGCACATGATAACTTGAAGTGTTATGAACTAATCTAAACCGAGAAGTGTTTGGTATTTATGACAATTTGTATGGTAAAAGAAATCATAATAATAATTAAATTTTTTAATTTAATTAAAAAATTATTAAATAATAATATGATAAATTGTAGTTAAATTATGCTAATTGCAACCATTTTTTCTTTCAGCGCATTTAAGATTTTTAGTGAATCATTGTCGTCATGAGAAAGAATAAAACGAGATTAAATTGCAGAAATGAAACAAATAATATATACTTAAATTAACATTACATCGAACATAAGAATGATAGGAAAAAATACAAAATTATAAAGAGAGATTAGGGAACAAATAAAAATGCAAAACAATTAATTCTCTAAGTGAAATAAAAAGATATATTTAATATCTGTCTTTCAGCAAGTTGTTCTAATATTTTTGCAATTAAATATAGTCACAAAGAAATGGAGCATTATTTTTCTCGCAATCAGATTTGACAAAAAGGAATTTAAAAGATAGACCTCACACTCTTTTATTCTGTAATACTTAAAAAAATAGCATAATGCTCACTATCGTCAAAAGTACTAATCCGTATAATAGATAAAAATAATATTTCGAACGAAAAGTGCATCAAGAAGAAGGAAAACGATGAATATGCACCTGCTATATAAGATCTCCATAGACCGACCGTTGCATTCCGTGCAACTGTGTGATGATAGGGAGAGCTGTCTCGCGCCGTAAGTCGGAGATAGTCGACAGAGTAGAATAGCGGAGGAACTGGAAAAGAAACAGGCTAGCGAGAAAGAGAGAGAGAGAGGGAGACGAAGGTAAGAAAAGGAATAATGCCCTTATGGGAGAGAAAGAAAGAGAGAGAGAGATCAAGAGAAGTTCGACGCGACGCGACGATGCGGTTGGACGGCAGGCATCGAGAGACGCGGATGCTGTCTCGCTCGTTCGCTCGCAGGCGCATCCATTGACGCCTTCGCTCGGGCGTTTATGAATGAACACCCCTACTCCGGCGGATTCTCTCTGCTCAGTGCCCGCGTGGCCGTTCCACGCGTCGGGTATCGCTTAGTATATGTGTGCCTGTACTACGTGAAAATCGCATCTCTCGTAAGCCTATTTTTTGAGAAGCGAAGAATGACGTCCTGATTAGAGATACTTAATCGATTACATAATACTTTGTGATAATAAAATGCTGCTACTTACATCAAATAGTAATGTTGTCAAATTAAAATTGCGAGGAAAAAGTTAAAGCAGTTAATTTAAAAAAAATTTTCTGGCAACTTAGAATAAATAATTGATTAATAATTTAGGAAAATAGTGGATGAATAATTTAAATTAATTTCTTTGATGTATATAAAAATTTATTTTAACATAATAAATTTAGCAATATAACTTAAAAATATGTGTTGGGCTCTAGAAATAAATCAACTAAAGAGGGATAAAAAAGCCAATTAAAAGCCAATAATAAATTTAATTGCTCTAATAATGTTTTTGTTTTTATTTTATTAATATATATTTATTATTAATATATATCGTATCATGTATCATTTTTCACACTATGGCCCGCGTTTAGAACATATTTTTACCGATAAAAAATGCGTACTTTTATTTCTGAATTCTATAATATATGTAATGCAAACTTATATACGCAAAAAATGTGCTATCATTATTATAAGCGCATTTGGGTCTATATCTATTTATAAAGATATGAAATATAAAAACGTATAGCTATATTTTGATAAAAATATGTATATTAAAAGGATTAAGTACAAATAATTAGTTTTAAAAGGTGTTGAAAAAGACTGGGTGCAACTAAAACGACTTTCTCTCGCAAACTCAAAAATCCGACGATTGATGTCCCGTGATAAATTTCAGCTTTGGCACAACGTTCTCTCTCCAAGATTATTTCGCGAAAATACGTTTACGGATTATTACGAGATAACATCCGAGAGCGTGCGGGCCGCTCGCGATTAAACAATCGAAAGGAACCGCTTGCGAAATTCCACGACTGTTGACGGCGGGGCGGGTCGTTTACGTTTGTCTTAATGTTCGCAAAAAGCTTATAAGGCCCCAGCCGATGAAAAATGCGTGTTACCGCGGCAGCTAGCGCGCGCAAAGACATCGGCTACGCGGGACGTCCCTCGTCTCGAATCGGCAGCAATAATATCGACTCCGCAAGAAATACATTAGCGCGAATGCCGGCCGAGTGCACAGAAAGAATACGCAACTCTCCGGTTGCAAATTGCAATGCGCAACGTGTTTACGTAACGTCGTTTTACGTACAAATCTCGGTACGCGCGTCACGATCATCGTTTCCCGCGAAACGGCCTTGCAAAAAGATCACACTTGATCGAGATTATTCGCGCGTATGGTGCAACGATATATGCAAGATGTAGCAATCCGACAATGCGTATTGCTCAAAGCAATCAAAAATCTGTCTCGAATGTAGAACCCCAATATGTTCGCCCGCTGCGAAGCGTTTCTTGTACGTTTAAGAGCAACATTGCAAAAGCCGTCAGTCGATCTTTCACAAGAAAACATGTACATGGTGACTCACAGTAGAATGTTAAGAACGTTGTGCTAAGGAGAATTCTAAAAAAATCTATTCTAAGTAAGAGATGTTACATTGATAAGTCATATCTTCATTCTAAATAGAGAATACATTTATTCAAGTAAAAAATTAAATTTATCAAGAAATATAGGTGATAATTTAACAACGAGTACAAATTTATACATTTTATATTCTTTGCTATCATTATTGTTGATAACTCATATTAAATAAGAAAAAATATAATTTAAAAAATCGATATACTAATTGAGATATTTGTTTCGTTTTTTATTGATATCGTATTTAATACATTTTATCGTGTAATGCATAGAATTATAGATGTATATGAAATACCCTTCATGGAATCATTTAATAAAAAAAAATTTTTTAATAAGAAACGTTTTATTTAAAAATCGAAATTGATAATTTAACAACGAGTACAAATTTATACATTTTATATTCTTTGCTATCATTATTGTTGATAACTCATATTAAATAAGAAAAAATATAATTTAAAAAATCGATATACTAATTGAGATATTTGTTTCGTTTTTTATTGATATCGTATTTAATACATTTTATCGTGTAAGGCATAGAATTATAGATGTATATGAAATATCCTTCATGGAATCATTTAATAAAAAAAAATTTTTTAATAAGAAACGTTTTATTTAAAAATTGAAATATTTCTTTATATTAACTTCAGATAATATTCACTCAGAAATAAAGAACCAATTTTTTCAAGGGAGAATTTCACCTATTTAACATGCGAGAAAGCATTGATATAATACAAGCGTATATGTAAGCACTATAAAAAATACATATCTTACTTTTGTCTATATTTTAATATAGCCTTAATTTATCAAAATCAGAGGGGAACACTTGTGTTTCCATGGTTATAATACATATGTCGTTATATATATCAGCGAAAAAATTCATTGTACGCGAAAACAATTCGATAAACGTACTGCACGTGCCTTCTCTTTTCAAGGAAGAGACGCCGGTACCTTTATGCCTTCTGTCAACGGAAACGCGGCGGAGCGATTCCCGCTTCTCGCCAAGAAGCGTTTCTTCGGATCAATAAAAAAAATCGACGGGCGCATTTTTGTCAGTCTGGACACGTGTTTCGGGAATGAGTAATCGCGCCGCGTTGGTCCCCGCTTGTCGTGCAACGCAACTTTACATCACGCGCAGATGCGCTCTTCGGTGTCGGTTTGACCCGCGCATATGCATCGTTATTATTATTTTTTTTCACTTCGCCATCGATTTATTATACACATCGTATGATAAACGTACGTATGCCTAGTTTGCACGCTTATTAGGTCTGTTTTCTGTGGCTGAACTAGTGTACACTTTTGGAACTTGAAATGAGATGGGTATATGTTTGATATTTGTTGAAAGTGAGAAAGAGAGTGCTAGTGCAGTTTAGTGCAGGAACAGAAAACGGGCCAAATGTTTACTTGAAATAATCCTTCCTTAATCTCATTTCGTTTGTAATCTATGTAATATATTTTTTGCTTAATTTTTGATGTAATAAACATGTTATATTATATATAATTTTTAATATTATTTACGTTTCTAAATTATAACAATTATTTATCGTTAACATTATATTATTGTTAGAGCTATTATTATTATTTACACACATTAACTTCATTTTTTCATATCATATTGTAAACTGTAAGAAAATTTTTGAAACATGATGTATAAATCTATATAATGAAATGATTAAAAATATGTTTATCTTGTTTTTACTTTTATGTTATTTAATGTCAACTGTATCATATGTATATTAAAATTTGTTTGTTTTGGTAGCTCGTAGCTCTTCTTATTATAATTTTATTTGATTAAAAACATGTTCTCCTTGAATATTTTTTTATCGTATGTGCACGCGGAGTAAACAAATTCTAAATTTTCTTTGACCATTGACAGTAGTTTAGTCATGCTCGTTATCTCTTAGGAGATATAAATATACTTGTACCGCTTGTCAGCGACCCTTGTATCCGTGTCATTTAGTTACCGTACAATTACCAGATACTATTACATAATTATATATGATGCAACTCTCGTGACGTGTCTTGCTAAAATTATCTTAAAAATGTTTTATGTCTTGCAAACTATTAAGATTTTAATTTTAATTTGCGTGGTCTCGTGAACAAAATAATTTCGACTGGATATATTGCATTAGTATGCTATTGAATAAAAAAATACCTTTTTACAACAAATATATGAATCGATCTTGTTGCAGTTCGTAAAGTATTAAAGGTATTATAATCAAATCACATTTTATGGTACACATGCATTCTATAAAAATATATTTTGTCAAGAAGACGTAAAAAAATATTTCTGCCTCAGCATTTTCGGCGTTCAAATAAAATAATTTACGAAGAAAAATAAAAATGCCATTGTAGTAAAATTAAAATCAGTTTAAAGATTATTTGAAAAAGAAAAAAAAATGTAAAGGAGACCATAAAAAGATAAGTATCCTGAGACTGCAACGCATCTCAGATGCATCAAAGATACTCCGTATTAGCGACGCTAATAATTGCATCTCGCACATACAGCCAATTACACGTCGCGTCTCGTGACGTAAAGACGCGTTCCTCACGGACCCCGAGGGCCTCGTTGTTGCCGCGGGGAATGCCGATCTCCGACGAGAGAGAACGACGAGGGAGCGATAGGCAGAGAGAGAGAGAGAGTCCAAGGGAGGGAACGCGGTACACACGAAAGCTTCTCCGGCGGCCGCGGCGCGGGGAACGAGAGGGTAGAAACGAGGCCCCAACCACACACCATGGCCGAAGGGGATCGAGAGTCCGCACTTCGCCGCGAGGCCCAAGAAGCGGCATACGACCGTCTTATTTCAATATTTTAAGCGCACTCCGGGATATCATGCATACCACGGTTAAACGTCCAATATTTGAAGCGAAGAAAGTACTCGATGCGCGCAAGATACTTTCGGACACTTGAAATGTCTATTTGATCTTTTTCGGATTGTTCGAAAATTTGGTATGCTCTTAAATTTAAAACTTAATTTATATATCAAGTAAGTTTCTTATTTTTTCGAATTATTGATAAGCTCGAAAATATATATCGCTAAGAAACTGACATCCTCGAAAATCGAACTTTGAAAAGAAACGATTTATTTGTAAATGAAACTTGTAGTCCAAATAAAGACAAATTTAGAACTGACGAGAAGGAGGGACAATTTGTGAGGATGTGCAGAGAGGCTGAAAGGGAAACCGCGTGCCGCACGAAAACGTGGAAACAAATGATCCTCTCGTTTCGGCGCTCGTTCCCCTCGAGAAACAGGTTGTGAGGCAGCACAGCATCCTCGCTACATCATCCTCTATTGCATACGAAGAGAGCCCGCGCGTTTCTTCTCGCCGTCTCTAATTAAATCGGGAAGCCAATGGGAACGTTCCGCGCATAATTCTCCGGATCGCGTAAAGGGCACGATCGAGGAGCGTGGAAATAATTACGCGCACTTTCACTTCAAATCCGAAGACGTCTACCTCCGATTGTTTTATCAATTTTTTGAGAGAAGATGTCAGGCAGGGGTACATAATTGCATGTTTTCGTGACAAAAAGGTACTTAAATTCTTTTTTATGTACGGAATTCCTCACAATATACTTTTATAATATTTTAGAGATTAATTAAAGCTGAAATTCCACACGTAAAACACGAGAATTATTGCAATGCCTTTGAGTTATAAAACTTTATAAACAATTACAGTTAACAAACATAGAACTTTATGCGTTTAAACCTATAAATCTTGTGCATGTATATCGCAATCTATTATCTCTTTCTCTCTTTCCCCCCCCTCTCTCTCTCTCTCTCTCTCTCTCTCTGCTGTAGATTCTTATTAATTGAAATAAACAATTTATATAATTTATGCTGTTCAGAATTAACTTTGTATATTTTTTAAATTTATGGTTTGTTACCAAGTTTTGTATTCCAAAAATATCAGCATATTATTTACATACATTTATGATAATTTATAATAATTTCGTTTTATTTTTTCTTTTCTTTGTTTTTTTATTATTTATATTTATATCAGTATAATTTATATTTAAGCAATATAAATTCAAAAAATTAATCAATTGTAATCCATTTAATATTAAAATCATTTAAACAATATGATCAACATATCAAATTCTCATGGTATTTTTAAGTGCTACTAATTTAAATGTATTGGAAACTTCCTATGTGTGTATACCATTATTTATACAATAAATTGACAGACAAGTTTTGGAACAAAGTTTTAAGGTTAAATATTAATGCTAATTTGTCTTAGCCCATTCATTCCAAAGCGATCTATAAAATCTATTTAATATTCTAATACACGCATCATTAATATTCTTACGTTTTTAACTCGATATATCGATATTTTATACTCATTTAATAAAATTTTGACGAATCTCTCAAGTTAAATACAATTTGACTCACCAACATAATGCGCAGCAGCAGAGTTGTAATACAAACTGCAAAATATACAGACATGTTTAAATTATAATAGAAGTATTAAATAATATTTTAAAAGTAATTGTTATATTTAAAATAAATTATCGACGATTAATTCCGTAAACATCAAACAAAATAATAAAGATTACCTCATTGTTGTTTCGCCGTCGCCCGATGCTTTTTCCTCTCAGATTCCTTCGACGCACTCATACAATTCTCGCTAAAACGCGGTTTATTATTAATACACGTGAATAGCACGATTGCGCGATACTTTGTATGACTCTTGATAATTATACGCATGTATCTTAATATTTTGCAGATGAATAATATGAAAAAAATACGATCATATTAAGCTACAATTTGCTTCCACGATATTCTACAAATTAGTTATTAACAATTGATGTATCACAGACAGCAAACAATTTTAATAAATTACCAACGTATAATAGTATTGTACATGCAATGTTATTTCAAGTATAAATCGAGCAAAATACACGTATTATGAATAAACATTCGATATATCAAGATTTTCCAACTTTACTTAATCACTCTGGAATGGTTTTACTTTATGCCTTTAATAAAAAATAAATAGACTACGTTTACACGGCTCAATTTACGTCGAAGTTATAACATCGAAGTTATAAAACTGGCCAATAACACTCATTCAATTCTTCAGAGGAATAACTATGATTGGCCAATTTCGTAACATCAATGTTGTAACTTTGGCCGTGTATAAATCGAGCCGTGTAGTGATAAATAAATTACATTGAAGTAGTGAAAGATTCAAAGTATGATGCAAGATATATTCGAATCAAAGCACAAAGAAATACTTATCCCTCTCGTAAAGAGATATAAAAATAATTTAAAAATAATTTATAGTTCCCATTTCCTTCCGCTCTCTCATTCTTATTCACCGTGACATCAACTTAAGATAAATATGGTTCGTGCATTCGTTAAGGAACCGTGCGTTGTTACGCTTGTGGGTTTTACGATATTTTAATTGAGATTAATTAATCGCTAATAATCGTAATGGATTTGGTACTCTTTAGTGTTTGTTATAATCGCGTTTGACAAGGTAATACGACGATAGGTAGGTTCACAACGCTGTCTCGTTAGCTTCAATATCGGCGCGGCGACCTTGTAAACATAACGCTCTGTACACCGCAATAACAAACCAAGGCTGCGCATCAACGGAATTAAATTACCATTTTCTTGAAAAATATTCATTACTTTGCCATCTGTAAGATGTATAATTTACACGATATATGTAGCGATAATATAAAACGGAATGGATACCGATCTTTATCTTTAAGTATTATAGTTTTTGGCAATTCTTATAGCTGAGAGCGCGCGAAATTATCTTTTATCGGTGAGCTCTTGAGCGTAAGAAAAAAGTCGGATCAACATCGCTATTTTTCATCGGAGCGAACGTAAAACACAACAAAAAACGCCCAGGGAATTGTTTTAACGACCGTAAAAGTGACGAGAATAGCAGTACTTCCTGCCAAAGTGAACGGCTCACCCCGCACATACTTTAGCTTAATAATCGCGTCTGCCTAACGTTGACCGCCGGTCATTCTTTGTCTCATTGTGGGTCAAACATTCTTTGCGAATGTACATATCAAAGGCACTCTTATAAAATGAGGTACGGTCTATGACATAATATACGGAGTATTTTGTCTGTCAAGAGTTAATAATAACTTCCTTTATTTTAGATTTATAGCCAGTCTTTTCGTTTAATGGATATATTTGGTGAGAGAGCTTTATTGAACTATGTGACTTTGAATATATTAAACATTTTAATCTCCAACATCAAGATAATTTCTTCTCAAAATTACAAAATTCGACTGTATCATTCTGAAAAAGTCTCAGCAAAATTACTTAATTTTTTTTATTAAAAGAAATCTCTTCTCTCTCTCTCTTTGATAATAAATTGATTTTAAATCTGTTAAAAAACTCGATTAATATAGATACCTGTTAAGAATTTCATATAATGTAATAATAAACATTGATCAAAAGTGTCGACTGTTTGAAGTGTTTAATCTATTATTTATCCATTATTTATCAGCCACTAAATTCAAGAATATCTAAAGAATGTATTTATCTAACGATTGGTTTCTCAAGAATGTAATAATTATGTTATCGAAAACATCACACGAACAAATGCCTTAATATTTCGAAATATTTCGACTCTTATCCACTTCTACGTTTATGGAGATTGGTATGCATGTGCTAAGAAAGAGATTCTTTATGGGGGTTTATCCAATCTAAAAGTACGTAATCGCTTAAAATAAATTGCCCGGCAGAAAGAAGTACTAAAGTGGGACGATTTAAAGAAAAATATATGAGGAAGGGTGACGCGTTTCTCAAATTAATTGCACTTTCCAAAGCAAGATCGACCCTAGAATATAAAAATCAACTATAGAGTTCGTATCCATTTTCCCAGACGAGATACTGTATACTATCAGATAAAATTTAACATTCTTACATTACTGAAAAATGACGGAATCTCTCTAAACACTTTAACAATTTCAACAATCAAAATACTTAAAAAATATCTTATCACTTTTTATCATACTGTAGAAACAATCATAAAGCTCGCTGGCGAGCTAAAATCATAATGTTTCTTATATTACTCGCCACCTGTTGATCGGTCTCCATCGCCTCTCGTATTAATAGTCGCGAAGCGAATAGAACGATTCGCTTCGATTCGACAGCGAGACGCGTAATCGCGTCGGAGGGAAAACGACTCGCCGGAGGCACGCACGTAAGGATAGCTCGGACCTCGGCTCGATCTTAATGAAACAATGGTAGTGGCCGTGGGGACGAGGAAGGCAGGAGGAGGAAGGGGCTGAAAGAGACCTCGGTGCTAACTGGAGTCCCCCGCGGTCAATGAATCTGCTGGCCTTTTCCCATGCTCGCGAGGACCACGAGAGTGCCCCGGCAGCGCCGCGACTCTCTTCGGGTCCAGCCGATTTTATTAGTCTCTGACTCATTCTGTCTCTGGGACAAGCGTTTCTGTCTGTCGTTTCTCTCCCTCCCCCGCCCCCTTCTCACTCATTCTTTCTCTTTGTCTTTCCTTCTCTCTCTCTCTTTTTTTTTCTCTCTTTATCTCTGCGTCGCGCGTCGTCTCGTCTTGAGCGTATGAACACTTCTTTTTCGTTTCTTTTTCCATTCCCTTTTTTTTTTATTCGTCGCTCTCCGACGGAAGCCGCGAATAAACGATATCAAACGTTTCGTCCGCCGCCGAACGCGTCCGCACACTTGGCGCAGAAATATCACAGGCCTTGAGTCATGGATGTGACATAAATGTTGGATACGTGACCGTCGGGCTATAGAGGTTGCCAAAATAGGCCACTATCTCTGATTCGGACGAAAGGCTTTAGACCGCAAAGAGAGAGAGTTATTTTAATTTACATTAACCCTTAGTGTACGCGATAATTTTCCGGTCCTTTATCACACACGATTGGTCGTTTGTGTCCTAGGTCAATTTTCATCACTTCCACAGGTACACAAAAATTAAGTGATTCTTATTTACAATATCTTTAGATTATAAATATTTGTAAAATTATGTATTTAAAAAAAAATGGAAAGAATAGAGATCATTATTCAGCCAGGAATTTCTAGTATTTCAAAGAAATATATGGAACGTACGGTTTTACCGAAGTACTTAAAAGTTTCAAAGAAATACGTGGAACGAATGGTTTTACTGAAATACTTAAAAGTTTAGTTAGATATAAATCTGAAAATAATTGTATAGGACGCTCAAAGCTGGCTGTTACAATGTCAAAACTTTTTGCAACATTGTTCATATGCTTGAGTTTGCTACGTATTTATTTTGATAGTTCAATAAAATATTATTTTTAGATTTCTGTCTACTT
Source organism: Trachymyrmex cornetzi (assembly GCF_001594075.2). Taxonomy (NCBI): domain Eukaryota; kingdom Metazoa; phylum Arthropoda; class Insecta; order Hymenoptera; family Formicidae; genus Trachymyrmex; species Trachymyrmex cornetzi. The sequence continues at coordinate 2,522,079 of NW_017296741.1, read as the reverse complement.
AAATTTTTAAGTAGTTCAGCAAAATCATTCTTTCTATGAAAGAAATACGCAATCAACTCAATTGTGTATACTAAAGATTAAATATAAAAATAAGAAACATTAATAGTACGCGTGCATGAAATTATTCTTTTTTTTAACTCGATTATTAATTTTTATTTTCTATACTATTCGTCGGTGTACTTTCATACTTCATTCAAAAAAGTGATCTTGCACTTACAACGAAAATTATCTAAGTACGAAAAAAAAAAATAACTAAAATAAATTAAATAAATTTCTAGAAAGTACTGCGATATTTGATATGTATTGCATAATATAATCATGTAGATGACAGAGATAGAATTTAGATTTGTGCTATAAATTCTATGCGTACGATACATAATTTTCTATCAGATAAAAAACCAGCTAAAATTCTAGCTGGATCAACAAAATATTTTTTCGCGTGTTCGAACTCTTATATTAATTTGATTTCTAATTATATGCATTACAATTATAAAATCGTGGGCGTCTATTTGAAGGGATTCTCGGGAAAAATTATGTGACACACCGGAACAAAGAAGGACGAAAAACTATCCGCGACGGTTCATTTGCCAAGCAACGACGTCGCTTCTGTCCGTTTATTTTTCCCTGTACCTCGCGGGTGGACCCAGAGCTTTACTTTTCCCATCGCGCGGTTTGTTCTTCCCTTTTTCGTCTCGCATCTGACCGTCTGTTCATCTTTCGCAGCTTTCAACTTGCTTCGGTCCAGCTTAAGAAGCCTGCTCGCTTTCTCCTTCTCCTTGTCTCTCTTTCTTTCTCTTTCGTCTCTATTTTCGTCTTCGTCATGGCACGACAGAACCGAGGAGAGTCTTAAGGGTGGCGTTAACGAGGCGGCGAGACTTTCACACGGCCGCTCGCGTCGCCGAGGCAAACAGGTCCGTTTAGCTCCAGTTGCTGGGGCAAACCTTCCTATTTATTCGAGTTATGTCGGGCCGCGTCATCGTAAACTTCCTCTCTATCGATGCGTCCGCACGATATCATATCGGTAACGTCTCCGCGTACAATGAGCAACTGTTGGCAGTCACCGGAAAGTCGTCGGAAGTTCATTCCGAGCTCGCGCTTCTCACGTACATACTTCGTTTGAACTCAACTCGACGAGGATATCTCTTTTTCTCGCAATCTTGTTATCGTTGAATTTAGTGATATTTTTAATCTTGCAATTCGATTTTTCATTATTTCATATAACTAATAATGTCATTATTTCTATTGAAAATAGAGTGTTATATAAGGTTATTTATTTATTGTATATTAGATAATTTGTTATGCGTTATTTTTTTTTGTTAATATTTTTATTTTTTTGGACAAAACTGTCAATATTTTTTATCTTTTCTTAAAAAAAAAATGCTTGTATAATTTTATACACGAATTTTATGTACTATAAAAAATTTTACTAGTATCTCATATTAAAAAGGTATATTGGAATATCTCTTATTAAATTACATGTTAAATAAATAATTTATTTTAATAAATTTATGACTATAAATTTGTTTAGTTTATGATTTAATGAATACTACGATATATTATATGTATTATGAGATATAAAAATTATCATTGAAAATATGAACCCAGATATGTAGCACAGAGAGTTCAAAAGGATTCAAAAAAAGTTCATTTGTTATGTCATCAATTTAAAATTCATTTTCAGACACAAAAAGAATTCTTACGATTGAATTCTTTTTATGCTATATAGAAAAGCAGTAAAGATATGGTGTCTTGATTCTATGTACGGAAAGACCGACTTTGCTGAAGTATTTAAAAGTTTAATTAGATGCAGATCTCAAAATAATTTTGTTACTGTTAAAATAATGATTATAAAAATAATTATGTAAGAAATTTAAACTAGTTGTTAGACTATCACAACTTATTGCAACATTGCTTATCATGTTTGAGATTCTTAACGTAATTATTTTACGATCCAACAAAATTATTATCAGATCTGCATCTACCTAAGTATTTAAATACTTGAGCAAAATTTTTTCAAGTGAAGATACTATCGATTGGAATATCTTTAATATCCACACGCTCGTAAGTACATCTTCGAACACAAGAACGAAAACGAAAAGAATCATGGAGGGAACCATGGAGGGAACCATGGAGGGATATGAGTGAAGAGAAGGCGCGCCCGCGGGAATCGCCGTGGAGACGTGCGTGGAGAGGCACGGTCGACGGATGAAAGGGCGGCGGTGGAGCTGGCCGAGGGGGAGACCGAAAGTGTAGGGGGCCCGGTTGGTCCCAAACGCGCCGCCGCCACCGCCGCGTTCGTTGCGGCCGAAACGAACTGGCGTAGCCAGGAGGCGAAACACGCGAATCCTTCGCCTCTTTCTCTCTCGCCTCGTCGGCGATAGCCCTGCCCTATTTCGAACGGAAAGACTTTTCTCTCGTGAGGAGAGAGAGAGAGAGAGAGAGAGAGAGAGAGAGAGAGAGAGACCTGGCGAACCTTGGCCAAGACATACCCATGGGAATAGCATCGTGATTGATTTGACCGTATATACTCGGTGACCATGAGGCATATGTTAAGCGTCATATCGATGGTACCTTGTTATCGTTGATGATGTTTGATAATTATCAAGTCTCTTTCTTTAGAAAAAGATGAATTTCTGAAAAATTACCGTCAGGAATGTAGCCAGATAAACCTGTACCTGCGATATTAGACGCTAAATGCCTTCTCCCTTACCCTAATTCACACATCCATCACACCTACTACTATACCCTAATTTACACATTCCACGCAATACATGCATTCTTGTCTTTTTCGAAATATCACTGGAATTTATTACTTGTTAGAAACAGTGATTTTGATAAACCAATGAATACTATATATATATAGATATTAGCAACGACACTTTTGTGTCCTATATTGTTTTTTTGTCTTCATTTCTACTCCTTTATAATGGTTGCGTTCAGCGAAAACAGCAGCTTTGCAAGTGTTGTAAAATTCTTTAATATGATTGGTCTTGTCTTATAGCGTTTTTCATTGACAGAACTAGTGCGCGCTCTTTAAAGCAGTTGTTACACAAATTGACATAAAGACGTATATTTAATAAAAATATAGAAACGAATTAAAATATAGAAACGCGAAATATTCAATACATTTTATTGTGCTATTTGATAAAATATACATTGGGCATTTTATCAATTGAGATATCTCACTTTTACATTTAAATTAGAGTAATGTACAACAGCTTTAATGTGCACTGAGTGCGCATTAGTTATGCCAATGAAAAACATTATTAGTTCCTCATTAGATCTAAATTAGTCATATTAAAGAATCTTACAACAGTTGCAAAGCTGCTTCTTCTGCTAAACGCAGCCGGTGTTTTGGATTTAAGAGGGATTTAATGGACACAGATGTGTCAAGCTTCAATAATTATCTCGAAAAAGTATTAACACTAAAAGATTTTGCCTTAGTAAGTAATTCGTTTTATAGGTTTGTTCAAATTTACAATGCATGTTTCGAGTTTTTACCATTTAATAGGGTAGAGACGTGATTTCGTTGGAAGTTCAGCACGGCCATAATCGCGGGATAACACGCGGGAATATTTTCATTCGAGAGGCACTACCATTCTCTGTCTCTCTCTCTCTCTCTCTCTCCTTCTCCTTTCGAGAACTTCGTTCCTTGCTCTACCCTAGAATCCCGAAATCCGACCTGGGCAGTTTCGGCGGCCAGCTCTTTCTCCTTCGTAGTGCGCCCGACTCTCTGCATCCTTTAGAAGCAAAAAGGCTCTCGATATATTCTTTGATCCTCGACGAAGGAGCCGTTTCCTTTCTTCTCTCTGGTTATCCGTTTCGTACGATGCCTCGGAAGGAAGGACCTCCCCGGACTTGGTCGACTCCGCGGAGGTCCCGTTCTTCTTTCTTCTTCCTTCCCGATCTTTTCCTTCCTTCTCTTTCATCTTTTCTCTTTTTCTTCTTCTTCTTCTCTTCCTTCTTCTGCTCTTGCGCGCCAGTCAAAGGATCCAGACGAGAGCCCTGATCGAAGAAAGAAGGAGAAGAGAGGTAGAGAAGGTAAGATAGCGAGAAGGAGAGAAGGAGCAAAGAGACGGGAGGAGCTGGGAGAAAAGCAGGAGGAGAAGGAGAAGCTGGAGGTCTGGAGAGGACAAGGTCTCCTTTTACTCTCCTCCCGGGACTCGGTCGGTACCTTTCCACGGTGCGTACGCGTATACACATATACGTATGTGTATTTCTGTGCGCAACACATACGAGACGTACGTGAAGAGACGGATGCGCGATAGAAAGAAAGAGGAAGAAAGAGACCCCGTGCACTACACACCACACAACGTCGTCGTGCAAACCCCATGGGCCCGTAGAACCGCATTCCAAGGCGGCTCCATGGATATGGCCCACGATGGCGTTAGAGGCAGCCGGCAGGAGGAGGAAAAAGAAGAGGAAGATGAAGAGGAAGAAGAAGAAGGAAAAGAAGAGACTGAGGGGTCGGTCTGGAAAGTGAAGGAGAGAGAGAGAGAAGGGGGGGAGGGGGGGAAAGAGCCGGTGAAAGAAAGAGAGGAAAAGCTTGGGAATAACTCGATAAAGCGAAGGACTCCTTCTAATTAAAATGAGTTCCGCCGCGGGTCCTCGTGTACGACTCTCGCCGCGTTCTTATTACGTCGCGAACTTTTACTCTCTCCGCCTCCTACTTCTCCATCTCCTTCCCAGTCTTATTCTTCTATGCCGCCGTCACGCACGCACCTTACGTAGGCTCGAGATGCGTTGTCTTCCTGGATCGGTCGCCAACGCCTCTTCGCGCGTAAATCGCGATTGAAATGCGTCAACTACGTAATTGGGTCTGGGTGGCGGTGAGAGGAAAAAAAGGTCTGGCGGGTCATAATTTTTGGAGAACTAGGGGATTACGGGGGATGAATGTGGCCGGATGATGGATGGCGGGTAAGGGCATTTAATCCTCCATTGGCGCATATGCGTTTGGACATGTTGGGGAACGTTTTCCTAAATATTAGTTGAAGCTAAGTGAAGTTTAAGCAGGAGCTAAATATAAAATGATTAGACACAGAATTGAATGATGAAACATTTAGAACGTTTACGAGATCCTTAACTGTTTTATTTCTACTAAATTATATACAGAAAAGATCAAAGTACATACTTGGCAAATGGTAAGTATTTAAAAAGAGACAAATACTCTTTATCAAAATTAATGATCAATATAATCAATGTGCAATCTAAATGAAAAATTAATCGTTTCGATAAATATGAATCAATGTTGCATTAAAATCTATCGTTACCTTTTTACAAGTATACAAACTTTCGACTGCGGTCAGTAAGTTTTTTTTGCATTTCTTAGTTATTTGGTCCCAAAATCGGATCAAAAGAAAATAAAATGATATAACAATGTCATAGAAAGGAATGTATCTTGGACAATAGCAGACAAATAGGTTCGCGTGACAGTTCAGTAATCTATCATCTTCTTTAATGGTCCTACAACTTCCGCTGGAACTAATAGAAGCGATGTGACATTTTGTGCCACTTGTGTCATAAGGATATTTTCTAGGTAAGTGGACCTGCTTTTACGAGCTTTTAAAAAACCATTTTCAACAAATAGGAATCTTCATCCATATCTAAGCCTGTTTCACGAAATTTTATTATACGTTTTAAAAAAAGTTGAGAACCGTCGCCTCAAACAGGTAGAATAAATGATCGCGCGAATACTCCTCGGCGATCGCGGTCCAAAGATAAGCAAACACATTTTTCAACAAAGTAAGGAGCATATTTTTATTTGATTCCCTTTTGGATATATCATGTAGTAATAAAAGCATGGAAGAGATCGTAAGACTCAAATATTTCGTACATATATTTAACTTCAGCAATGCAATAAGACGCGCAAATTTAAAATGCCTTTATAACATAATCTTTCTCTTACATTAAATTACTGATATATGTGTAATAAACAAATTTAAATCTTTTTACTCAGAAAATTGGAGCCGTTTTTCCTTTTAATGACGTTTAAATGTCGCAAGTGTAAAGATAAATTAAAGTTACAGATAATTGCGATAATTTCAATTAAATTTTGAATTTATGATCACGAAATAAGTTTATTTTTGTGACGTTTCTTATTATTTTAATATATATTAAACATTGTAATATACATCTCTTTTTATCATAGTTTTCGTGTGTAACATTATTATTTTATTACATTCTTAAATACTTTAAATATGTTATTTTTTATATTTAACTTATATGTGACGTTTCTTATTATTTTGATATATATTAAACATTGTAATATACACCTCTTTTTATTATAGTTTTCGTGTGTAACATTATTATTTTATTACATTCTTAAATACTTTAAATATATTATTTTTAATATTTAACTTATGCATATATTTCATACAACAGCAATTTATCGATGGAATTTCATCGCCTTCAGTCATCATAATATATATAGCTGTAAATCGATTCACATACCACTTTAATACCTTTTGCCTCCTGCGCGCACCGCAAATTATGAACCCATATGATACAGCTGTTCTACCATCGCGATAATATTTTGCACGTGATTTTTTAATGAGAAATTTGCGAGATATGACATACCCACTTGCAATGTTCTCTTACAATTAGTACAATCGTGCGATTGCAAATTTCTGGTTATGCTGGCTATCGACGATTTAGGATGGAATAATTAAGAGCTTATTAGAAAAAAAAAAAATTCTGAGCAGTCATTCCGCCGCAAAGTTCTATCATCCAATACATCTGATTTAATGACCTGTTGCGTAAATCAAACGCGCTCCGTCTTCCACCTCTCGCTCGTCGCTCCTCTTTTCGTTCTCGATTCTCCTTTCACTCTCATCCTTCTTCACTTTCTCTCTATCTCAGTCCCTCCCTCCTTCTCTCTTTTTCGATCGTTCGCGTTGGCGGCGGCGGCTTGTTCCTCGTTTAGTCCTTTTTTCTTTCCTCTCTTTCTCCCTCTTTTTCTCTTCCATTCTTTCTCGCGAGGAGATAGTGGTCCCTCTTTCAGAACGGGTAACCACCACTACATCACATCTCCACCGTCATCTCGCGCGAGGTAGGTCGCCCCCGGTGATACATGGCGTTTCTCACGGTGATAATTATCACCGAATCCGTGAAATACAGGGAGGTAGGCTGACAAGCATATTAAAACAGTTTGTAGAATAGCAATTTTAGACGAAATGTGGCAAAGCAAAAAGAAGCAATGCGAGAATCAAGCGAAGATTAAAAAAAAAATATATATAAGTATATAGACATAGAAGATAATAGAATTATATATATATATATATATATCTAATAAATGAATTATTCTTAATGTGCAATAACAAAATTCTATATTCATAAAAAAACATGTTACTTTCATGGTTACGATAAAAATTGTTCTCTTAGCTTTTCGTAATTTCTAATTTCTTAATTTCTTTCCTTCTAGGATTGATCTCGTTACGTTTCGAGGTATTCATACAATTTCTTGCCTGACAAATGTGTTATATAATCGAGAATGTTGCGTTTTAATATTGCAATCATATATAGTTGCATTTCTGTTAAAAATTTCAGTCGAAATCAGTCTTAAGGCATGATACTTTTTAATAAATTGAGATCTAGAGAATCAATTTAATATTCGTTATGTTATAATTGCAATCAAAATTGAATTGAGGAATTCAAATAAAATTTAGTTTGAGACACAGTTTTAATTTTGCTTCTTGCGGATTAATAACTGATTTTTGAAAGAAGATTATGTGTGAATGCAAATTAATGCCTCTTGTTTCTTGTAGTATATTTTCAAAAGTGACTTGAAAAGAGAAAGATAACTTACGTGAAAAATTTAAATATCAAGAATAGATTTTTAAAGGATTAATATTAAAAATTATAAGATTTTTTATTTTTCGAATTAAGAATGCGGCGCAACACGAATCGCCACACAGAGCGAGTAATTTAAGTAAGATTAAATATCATGTTGAATATTAACACGTATATTATGTGTGGAATTTATACGTATATTATATCGCGCGTACAATGCGCGTGTATGACGGATTTAGTATTTTGGATGAATAATACAATCATAAGCTATGATGCGATCTACATTGACTATGTGTCACAAATTAGCAAATAGTGAGCCTTAAGACAAAAAATATTAATTACTACAAAATTGTATGGCGCTCATTATTTGTTAATTTGTGACACATCGTGGATGTAAAGCGGATCATAATTCACGATTGTATTTTTTTCACATTATTCGTTCACCACAAGATATTAAAGTGCATGCAATTATCGTAATTAAGTATCGTACAAAATATCGAGTGAGTTTTATGCAGGTGATTAATTTGCGCGCGATAATAATTAGCCGTGTTTTCGCAAGAATTATGTGAGCATAACGAAGGAATTTAAAAAGAGGAGAATGCCTGAAGGAACAATTGAATGAATCATTTATTATTTTAATATTAATAATGAAATTTATTGAAATTAGTTTCAGATGCAAGTCAACAATCGCGTGCGAACAGAAAATTTGGTCATTATGATTTTGCTTTATATGGTATTAAATATTTTGAAATAATCCTGAAGCGCGGCCTTGATGTTTGTGTATTACTTACTGCGAATAGCATGTTGTGTTTACACAAGGTCGCCATGCTACCATTCGTTCGCCAAGACTTGAACTGACAAGAAATATCATGAGCTGCTTCGTGTATAGTCGCATTGCCTATCGAAACGCGATTGCGACAAGTGCCAGAAGAAATCGTAATCATTTTCGATGAGCATTCTGTCCATGCTCTCGTTAATCAAGCCTCGTAAAAGATTTGTAAATGTACCGAGTCAGTGGTTATTTCTGTATGATTATTTATTTCGTATAACTTATATACGATTGAAATAGAAATCAGTATAATGAATGAGAAATTATAAATTATTTCGTGATATTCACAAACAATAATTTTTTTTAACATTACTTGAATTTGAACATTTACATCAACAGTGATTTAAATGAAACACTTAGTATATATTTTCCGATGGAAAACACAACACCGCACTTTAAATTCTTTGATTTGAATTCTTATTTTCGGATAAAAAAATCTATTTTCGCGAGTGAACATTGCTCAATTTACACAGTACAATGAACGAATTTAAGAAAGGCAGAAGGTTTTATAGAAGATTTTCTGCAACGGTAAAGCATGGGATGAGTTTTTTTAATCATTTTGTTTGATGCTTATTGAATTAGTCATTGCTTATTTTAAAAGTACAACGATTACTTCATAAAATACCAATTATCTATTATTATGAATTAATTATATCTGTATATTTGGTAATTAACGCAATTTGTATTACAACCCTGCTGCTATGCAACATACTTGTGAGTAACACCTTTTATTTTAATATGAGATGACAGATGAGCTACACAAAGATATACATATCAATATTATGTCTAAATTAAACGTTATTAGCATAAGAATAATAGTATAAGTTATATTTATTTTATCGATTTATTGTTTTGCAATGGATTTATGAAATATGTTTGGTTTGTATATGTGTGTATGTAAAATAAATATATCTATAAAACAAAGCAGAGAAAAATTGTTAATTTTATTGTTACTTCATTGTGCCAATTATCTTTTCACAAATATTTTTTTAATAGAATCTGAGATTTTCGTTTAATCTCTTTACATGTTTCCTGGATTAAATATTGTATAAATATAGTATATTAGAAAGTAATTTATTTAGAAATTTCTTCGAGATGTATTTTATACAAATCTAAATAAAAGATTAAATAACGTTTTATTGTCAGTTCATATATATTTTTACTAATTTACTTAGTAAAAAACGTGCCATCAATTATATTTATCCTTGTATTAAATAATAACCCAATTTATCAAAACTTTTTGTAACCAATCACAAAATATTTAAATAACATATTGTACATTATGTTAGATTAACATTTGGATATGTTAACAATTTAATACAAAAATGTTAACAAGAATCGATTTTATTAATACAAATACAAATCTTATTAATTTGATCTTATTAATAACTTGACTTTATATCACTCGAATTACAGGTATATAATAACGGGGATCTAATAATTATCTTATCATATATATATGTATATACATATACATATATATGTATATAATATTGCGGAAGGTTACCAGTATCTAAAAGTTTTAAATTTCGCGGAAATAATTGTCTTGTCTCTAACAGTCAGCTGAGTACACTCTCATTTAATCGAACTGTTTGTGTTTCAAGTTATGAAAATTTATTCTACGTTTTTATACGAGATTCGTGTAATGAATAAATACGGGCCTAAGTGTGCGCGAAGAAAGTGAAGGTGAAGCGCGTTACCTTCCACGAGCGAAATGCATTCCCTAGCGTCGATGCGTGCTGAATGGCACCGTACTTCACGACGAGATCGCCGATAACAGGTGACGCGATATTGAACAGGTGATTCGATATGCGAACAATGCGATATGTTCCGCGCAATTGCCGCAGCGAGATGCGTGCAAGAGGCTGAAGCCGTCAAGCAATCGAACGATGTGGCTTTCCTGTCGACATACTGGCGTGTTCAATAGAATGTTGTTGGACGGAGTATACAGATAGAGCAGTGTCACACTTTCGTGACACAAAGACCATAGCGATGGCAGTGGCTCTTTGAAATGATTTTTTCATTTGATAGTTACTACAGACGTATAGCAATAAAATATATAATGAATCAGAATAGACTGAAATAGAATAGTAATAAAAGTATAGCTATAGGTTCTTAAAATAGCAAACCGGAAAATGACAATTTATCCGTAATAGCACTAGAAAACATTTTATAGTTATGTTAAAACTGATTTTTGCTAAAAATTTATGTTGAATTTTTAATATTAATTCAAGCATTAATTGATTATAAATTTTAATATTTTGTGTTAAATTAATATTTAATATTTTTTACCGTTAAGATAACATAGTTTATAGTGATTAAATAACACAAAAATAATGTAGTTTTGAAAACAAACTTTTTAAATAAATGTGTATGTGTTAATTTAACATGTATAAATATTAATTTTACTAAAAAAATATTTTCACAATGTGTCAAAGTGTTACATTTTTGTGTTGATTTTTACATAATTTTATATTACTTTCTAATATATTCATCTTGTGTTAAATTAACACAAAAATTTGAATGGACCGTTTGTGACATGTGAAATGTGTTAAATTTAACACATTTCCAACTTTACAGTTGCATTATGAATTTATTAAATTTCTTTACGTATAATAATCTCTACTAAAAATACTCTAAATATTCTAATGTATGTGATATCCGTAAAGTGACGTACGCAATCTCTATTTTACGCAATACAATGTTAATAAACGCAACGTAATCGCACGCATGTCACTTTTGCGTGCGCAGATTGCCGTTTATTCACATTGTAATTATCAATCTCGGGCAATTTCCTAGCACGTCACGCACTCACGCGCTCGTTCTACTAATACGTTTAGTTGTAGTTCCCTTTAAAGAGAACGGGACGTAGCCTCTACTCGACATCAATAAAAGGATGATAATAACGCCGCTTAAATGAACGCGTAATACATTCTGCTACTCGCGAGCGGAGGCACGTCAGCTTACTTACATTACAATTATCGATCTTGATATCAGTGGGCCCTAACGAGGATTAATAGCGCGTCGATTATTTATTTTGTGTCTCGCGCGCGGCCTCGCCTGGCCTTTTAAATCGCCTTGTCTTGGGTACGAGAGAGAAAAGGGGAAAAGAGAGAAAGAGAAGCGCGGCCGAATAAATTAAATCCTTACCAAGAATTCGCTAACGACCTGTACCTCGTGGACTACCCATCCCTTAATGTCGTGTTACACTCTCACACGTGCCTTTTTATGTGACACCCGCTACGCGAAAGGTGACCACGTAGTCTGTCCGACACGGGACGCTACGCCGAATTTTATGAGGACAACCTACGAAGTTCTTTCGCTAAGCCTCTAAACGCGACAGGCTATTTCTTAATCATTGAATGCACGGTTTCTTTTTTTTTTTTTTTTGACACCGTTACATAAGTGGCGCTAATCGGAGCTCGCCAGTAGTCCTCCTTTTTGTATTAGTAGACTGCGGCACTTTTTAGGCTCTGTATCAGATGTTAATGTCATGTTCTTTTAATTATCTTACAACGAACTTAGAACTGCTGCGAATATTCCGAGAGGCGAGAAGAATTCTAGTTGATAAATCTCGCTTTTCCGCCCAACTTTCCTTTTCGGAAAACCAGGTAAGAGACGACCTAACGGCACTCAACGATTGTATCGTGTATATATCCCGAAAGAAATCCCAATGGATATCGAGCCGATCGGTCGGTCGTTGCATTCTTGCGACTGAGAGCCCTTCGCAGGGTGCACCGACACGCCCCGGGCGGTTCCCATTGCATTGCATCGTCCCTTCGAACGCCGACACGCGTTCATTGTTGAAAGTTGCTGCGAGATCGCGCCGCCAAAAGATAGGCTGATCCTACACGGCCTTCGTAAACATTTCCATGCATTTTCCTGTCGTGCTATTCGACTAACAGGTTGCGGCGCGAACGATGCGGCGCCAGAAAACGGACGCACACATCGAGCCGCGAAGTGCCCTCTTTAGTGCTGCGAACGGCAATGACATTGCATTCGCGCCACGTTACCGAGCTCACTTGCCCTTTGAATCTTATCCCGGAATTTTCGAGCGTAATGAACGCTTCGTCGCCTCGTCCCTCGTGAATGTCCATGATATATGTCTTATTTAAAATCAAAACTGCAGAACATATATGTACATGATGAACTTTGAAACGAGTACTTGGAGAGACTTATTTATTATTTTCTTCTAAATTTAAAGTGTCAATTTTGAATATTACACAAAAATACGGTAACCCTAATTGGTATTCGCAGATTTCGTGGACCCAAATATTTTCTTCTACTGTGTGGTAAAAAATTGTTTATAACAAATGTTTTTCACAACCTTATATAATTTTAAATTACATAATCTTATTCCTTGGATTTGATTTTTGTGAAAAAAAAATCGTTTCCTCTAAATTTCTTAGAGAGAAATTTCACTCTAAAAGAGTGAAAATACTACCACTATTGAAAGAGTGACCACTATTTAAGAGTGAAAATACTATCACTCTTTCAAGAGTGACAGATTTTCACTTTTTTGAAGTGAAATTTCACTCCATAAAGTTTAGAGAGTTTAATTATGTTAATTTTAAGCAAAGACAAATTAATTTACAGTACAAAGGCATGATTCTTGAAAAGCATTGCATACGCGATAAATTATACAATCTATAATATACTATAGTATTTTCATACATTTTCGTATGCAATATTTTTTACAGAATTCAGGACTCGCAAATACTAGTTAGGAAAATTTCGGAACGAATACCAATTAGGGTTAAATAAATAAATTATGTAGAATTTGTTAAACATGAACAAAAATAATTGTTTTGATAACTAAAATTCTACAATGTGTAATTATTAATAAATATATATAAAATATGATGAAGGGAGAAGGCCAAACAATTTTGAAATCTCAATAGACATTTAAAACTGTATTTTTGCATTTATGAAAGAGATCGCGGCGTCACAGAGATCACTCTCTGTGTTTCAAGACTAATTAAACTTGTCTACGGGACCACAGTGCGACTGACAATAATTTGTCCCGCAGCGCGTCGAACGTTTCTGCGGTGATTCGCGAGTGCGTAATGGTTGAGCACACTGCACTTCAGGATCGCCAGTGAATCACCTTGTGAAGGTGGGCCGGCGGCGGGTCCATAGGTATGTATGTACGGGTCCGTGCACATGCATTCACGTATGTAAGTGCACATACAGCACACTGCGCTCCGACTACACGCGTATATACCCGCGTACACACACGATCGTACCGCATACCTTTGCCTCCTCCTCCTCCTCCTCCTCCTCCTTGTCTCAACCTAAACCGTCTCCTCCACCCCCTGCCGACCCCGCGCCGTCGCCTACCACTCCTCTTCGACGTATCAGACTTTAATCCAATCTGAGTATAAGTGTTGCCCTTTAAAGCAAGCCGGGAATGGCGGGAAGCCATCCACGACCTCCACCACCGAACTTTTTCTTCGGCCGCGGCTTTTTTCTTTTTCGCTCGTAGTCCGCCGGGTTTTAAACGAATACGTAGGGCTGCTGCTCGCCGCCGCTGCCGCCGACGAGGAGTTTTTGACGGAGTCCGCTTGCCGTTGCGTACGATTCGCGTAATACGTCGATTGGATTTGATTATGCAAACAGGAACCGACTTTTACATGCCGTTCGAAAATTAGGGTTGTTTTAGAGAAACTTGAGATCAATAAAGTATCTCTTCATGTTAGTACTATGAAATTGGTTATAGCAGCACAAATGACATTCTTTTTAACAATCATTTTGAGATGTAATTTAGAGACTTTAGTTTTTTAATTCTTAAATGGTATAAATGTTCTACAAATATTCTTAATTTGAACCTAGATGTACACCAACTGAGAAAAATACATTAAATTTTAATAAATATTCATTTGAGTAGTGTCAACTAACTATCTACTTATAGCAAATAAGTATTTGTTCACTAAAAAAGATTGTTAAATCGAATTAATGGTTGTTATATTAAATAAATATATGTTTATGTAAATATAAATATTTAGTTAGTACTGTTCAAATAAATGATTTATTAAACATTAGTATACTTTGTCAGTGTAGAATTTTCTATTTAGATATTCATATTTATAAAAAGAAGAACATTCGTAAAATGTTTCTTAGAATATTTATAGAATATCAAAATATCAAAATATGTAGAATTTTCTACAAAATATACAAAATATTATATGCATAGTTTATAAATATACAAAATATAGCACTGTTAAATGTTCATGATATTTTTATGAAAATATCATGAACATTTAACAGTACTTTTTTTTAAATTGTAATAAACATTAAACTGTTGCCAGGTTGGAGATTTTCTCTTAAATTTAAAGATTTCTTCTTTGCACCAAGAGATTTTTTGAAGTTACAAAAGGTTTAAAAGAAATTCTGAGAGACTTTTAAGAAGGAAAATACAAAGGAAAAATCCAAATTATGGCTAAAATGTTGAGAAAATCACAATAAATTAGGATAACTTTTAAACAGATCTGGCAACATTGAATTGCATTCGTAGAATATAAGAATATTAATAAAAAGAATATTTATAAAACATTCATAAAATATTAGTGCACTATTTGGATTTTGAGATGCAATTTAGAGACATATGTACTTTTCAGTCAAAGCCTCATATAACATTACGGATCTTCTAATCGTATGTGTGTGTGTGTGTAATGGCTACGTATCCAATATTCATTCATAAGAAGATGACAAAAGTAAATACGATACCAAAATTCGTAAAATAGCTTCGAGGTTTACCCGTATCTAAATATCCACTCAAATTCTCATCGCGAGAATGAGAGACACAAGTCGCGCGGTGGACCCCCATCGAAACGGCGAAAACGACGTTTATCCGCAGCGTGGCGCGATGTTATCGCGATGACGGGTTAATACGGGTCGATTTCCAGGCCAAGGGTGCAACGCGGGCGCTGCTCCGCCGACAAATAAGTTAACGCTTATGAACGTGAGTGAAGATGCGCGCCAGGGCGCAGTTGGGCGAGGAGAGTCACGTTTTTCGAAAGGTTTGCCGTGGGCCCGGACGGACCCACTCAGTTCGGCGCGAGC
>NW_017296741.1:2497938-2506299 GCF_001594075.2 Trachymyrmex cornetzi | reverse complement strand
CTCTCTGGTTTCTCTCTCCCCGTCGGCACGGCGGCGCAGCATCCTTTAATATCTCTCGCCGGCCTCCTCCTCGAGAGCTCGCCGGCTCTCATCCTCCTCGAACCCCTCCTCAGATCCTCTCCGGAGCTCCTCTCTTCTCGTGCCCACCCCTCTCAAGAGGCCCGAGCACTCTCTCGATAGCATCTTGATGGAATGCCTGCGGGGTAGGTACCTGCCGCATTGTCGGGTCTGCTCGCTCGTGCTTTCGCACTCCTCTCGTGCTCCCTTATTGTGTTGGCTGGCTCTCCGTTGGCAGCCGCGTCGGTTATGGAAGTGGTGGTGGCGGTGGCGGCGGCGGCGGTGGTACTGCTGATGTTGGTGGTGGTTGTTGTTGGTTATCGCTTCTATTGCTTCTTGTTGTATTCGCTGCTTGCTCTCTAGCATGCTCGTAGCACTTTGACACCGGTGCGCGCGATAGATTCGCAATGTTGTTACCGGCAACGGCACCTCTTGGTCGCGCTATTTTATTGCCGACAGAACACCATTCTTTAACCTCGACTCGCATCACGCGCGTTTTCCTTCGGATATTGTCGATGTTACACGGTAATATCGATTAAATTTTAAAAATAAAATTTATCAAAATCTAGTATTTGAAACACGCATACAATATTGGCTTTATTCTATTTAAATCTTTTTGTGGTACTCTGTACTACATACAGAAAAATACATACTGTAAGCAAATAATACAACAATTACTTGTTTTAAGTATTTCACATATCTTTAAATCTATCATAAAAGTTCATTACAAGCATAAAATTTATTCAAAGTATATATTTGAATTCTCTCTCTAATGAGATTAATACTTCAATCAAGACTATTAAGATAAAACAAATTTGATTTTGTAATATTTTTTAAAAAATTCTTGTTTTGAATAAATAGTATTAAATATTTTTTAAATTTATAATAAGTATACTGTAAGATTTGGTATACTTTGAGTTATACTTTAAAATTATTATCAAGAAAATATTCTTTATTAAAAATAATCATTACTTAAAGAAAGTAAATTAAATAATCACTTTTCTTAGTAATAGAACGATATTTTTTCCATGTGTATGACCTGGCGTTTCAATGTTTTTTTCCATTGCTTATAATTTTTTATTGATAAAGATTTGTTTTTAAATACATTTGCTTTGTATCGTTATGTTTCTTAATGTCGGGTGTTCTGATTGAAAAAAAATCTTTACAATATTCATTTTTATGAAAGTTATATACTATAAAGCAATCGATTGGGTTGGATATACCGTATCCAATTATTCCCGTAATGTAATGCCGAAGGGTTAATTTTAATTTGCAGTTCTTAAGATAAAAGCAAAACACGAATGTGAAGGATTAAGGACACGATATGGTTGATCTTAAATAAGGGGTATTACGTAAATTCGGAATGATTGAAACGAATTCGAAATTGCGTCTTGTTTGCACGATCATCATCTCGTAATACATCTCTCATAATACTTTCCGCGTGGAATTTTAATCGGCTCCGATTTATGGTGACGTTTCGCTCGTTTCAGTAAGGGGTATTCGCACGCGTCCGCGCTCGTAAACGTACTTAACGAGCTGCTCCGGTACGAGCATTTATCCCGTAACTGCGTTTCGCCGCGCTATCTGAGCTTTCGCGTCACCTCTAATCATGCGCGCGAACGCGTTTCGATCAGGAGTAGCGTCTCAAGTGTCAAGTCAATTAGATTGATTTCCGAGACCTATAATTTACAGAAAACGAGGTGCTACGTCAAGTCACATTTTAATTTGTCATCGCTAATAGTCATGCGGTCTGTTTTCTGTTCCTGCACTAGACTGTGTTCTACAACTATCTTTCTCGCTTTAAACAAATAAGTTCAACACATTAAGTTCCAAAAGCGTACACTAGTTCAGCCACAGAAAACAGACCTCTGGACGGAACGTACAGCAACAAGCGTTGTACCGGAGATCAAAAAGCGGAGACTGGAGTAGCAGTTTTCATCCCCGTCAACGCACGAGCGAATGCGTGCACCGCGTGCACGCGTGTGGACGTTCCCGCAGTCGGCGCGTAGGTGTGGGTACACCCTGAGGAGGTAGGGCCCTGCTCTGACCCGAGCCTTTCGATTTCGTTTCTGTCGGCGGGGCATTCGTGGTGTGCTGTAGCCGCAGCCACAGAGAGAAAAAGAAGGAGGGGTGGGAGGGGAAACATACACACAGAGAGAGAAAGAGCGGATCTAATGGGGGTAGCCGAGGAATTCCTTTCGTTCGTAACCCGCGATTTGCTGCTTGCGAACCAGGTGTATAACATTCGCCTCGATTCGTTGTTTTTTTTTAATTTTCAGGAATATTAAAATTTAATAGGCTTTACCCTCTGATTTCCAGAGAGTTTATAAAAATATTTCCAATTTTTTGGATTGCTTAAAATCGAGAAAAGTGCTTTTTATTCTTAGAGAGACGTATAAGATTTGATGATGAGGGATGTTTTTGATACAAAAAACTATTTTTCTGCAACTTTAAGTTTATAATTTATAATTAATATTAATGGCACATATCGTTCCCTTCAAAAGTAACACAACTAGAAAATGTGATTTTTGCGTTATGAATTAGGTAAAGAGATTACTCTCTAGCAATCATTAAAAATAAATTAACTTAATTTCAATCCATTAAGTAGCATTTGTGTCATTCTCAAGATTTTCAAAGAGATGGTAATATTTTTTACTAAAGTAACACATTTTGAATTAGTATTTGTAAATAAAAAGAAGAACTTTCTACAGAAAACAATTCACAGAATTAAAACAGTTTGGTAATCGAAGTCTGAAAAAGAAATTGTTTTATTTTGAATTTAATCATTTTATTTTAAATAATATGGAAGTTATAGGCTCTAACGAATAAAATCATTCGAGTAATCATGCCAATAAGAGCCGACACAGGTTATTGGTGTGTATGTGTTTATTCGATTATTATATGAAATCAACTACGCAAACTACGCAATGTTATTATATACAACGTTTCGATCCTTCGTTTAGGATCCTCTTCAATGCTATTCGTTTATCTATAGAACGTTTTCAACATGAGTGTCAAAAATATATAATTAAAACGTGTGTTATATTAAAAGTCGCTTTTACATATAAAATTCGTTCTGATAAATTAATTATTGATGTGTCAAGATGTGACGCGTTCCTTCGTCTAACATAGTTCTTTAACAAATTAACAGATTTACTAAATAATGAAATCGATTGCATAATGTAAATGTAAAGTACGTGTTATATTTAAAAGTTACATGCTAAGCTATGTTAGACCGTTGTCCGTTCAACATGTGAATCTCGTGTGATTTGTTACAATTTTATAAGATATTAAAATCGTTACAACTTAAAAAGGGCGGTTTTTAATAAAGGATTGTGGAACAAAAATTATAAAAATGATATTTAATCATTTTTTATAGAGTATCCTTTTTTTACCGATTATTTTATTAATCAATAATAATAATCTATTTAATTAAAACACAGTTTTTCCCTTTTTCTGTAAAACTTAATTTTTTGGGGGTTGTGTCGATCACTTTTGAAGCAAGGGAACGATACGTACAGTGAGTGCAAACGTATTCGTACAAAGAAAATATTTTTTTAAAAAACTATATTTTTAAAAAGTAAATATTATCCAGCGAGAAATAAGTCATCGAATTGATGTCGAATTGATATAAATACGATGATTTCAATATCAATTTAACGTTGATTCGACGTTTAATTGATAATCATTTCTTGTTGGATAATTAACAATTTATTCATAAAAAATAAAATAGACTGTATATTTCTTAAAATTATATATACCAATAAGATGTACATTAATTATACAAAATATATCATCTGAAAAATAAGCGAAAATTAAAAATTGTATTGTTTGAATGCTCAAAAAGTATTCGTACAGACGGGAAATTTAGCTTCTAAAATCAGGAATACGTGAAAAGCTCGTTTGTTTATGTTAGAACATAATGTATTCATTGTATAAAATTAATGTTTATTTTCTACAAATAAGGCTTTTTTATAACAAATTTCCTTGTACGAATACTTTTTGCTCTCATTGTATATGTACTTACATGAAATTATTAATGTCTTAATTCAGTATTTTGAGTCACTAAAATTTCTTTCTCTTCGAAGTCCTGTCTTGCAATCTATTTAGTTTCGTATAAAATCGCACCAAAAACGACCCATATTCAACTTATCCCATGCAACTCGGATACGTTCGCTAGAGGGGACACGATCCACACGATCGGGACTCGGGACGGACTTGAAACTCGTTAAGCGTCGTCGCCAAACGGATTCGTTATAGTAAGACTCGCTTAGGACGACCGATTTTAAGGAACGTCAGAGAAATGGATGACACAACGGCGCTATATGGACCTACAACGTACGTATACACACGCGAGGGCGAGTACAAACGCAACGGCGGCGCAGCGCGAAGCGCGCGAGTATAGTCACCGGCTCGGGAGACCGCATTCCTCTCTCATCGTTTCTCACTATGCAGGATCTCTCCACCGTGGCCACCGATATCTTTATTTTGTCCTGTCATAATTCAAACGACGTGCAACGCAACGCGGCCTCGATAAAGCCACCTGGACAAATCGTCCGGCCGTCCGGTGCGCGCGGCTCCGACATGGCCGATTGCTGTAACAGCACCTCGGGATTCGGTCCGAATTAACGCCGCATAATCCAGGTCGACTGTAAAGTATCGACGACCTTCATATCTTACTGCTCTTTTTATTAAGTCCTGCGATTATTCGCGAGGACGCGATATTTCGTGAGGCGCGAAGCACACGTACCAAACCTTTGACGGCGAGAATAAAAGTGTACCGTATCTTAAATTACAAGAAATGACGTTTTATACATTTTTGTTTTTCATATAATGTGCGTTTCGTTAGTGTATTACATGGAACGTTATAATTTCTTATTAATATATATTTCACTTTTGTTTCAAAGTCTTTTGCTTTCTGAGACTTATCCATTTCATTAACTCGGGAACAGTTATCTAAAGTGTTTTTATATCCCAGCGGTGAGAAAATGTGAATTGTTGTAAAATGGATATTGTTTTCTTTCTTGTTGGACATATTTTGTTTCTTTTATTTTTTTTTTTTTATAACTATTCTTTACTAACCATTAAATATGCAATTCCATTGAAAACTCGTAAACGATATGTTATATATTAACTAAAATTTTTATTTTTTATAAATATTGTCACAAACTATTTAATGTATTTATATTTTATTTGATATTTGTTTTATTCCATTTATTTTTTTCAGATAATTAAATCTGTAATATTTTCAAATGCCAATCAATCGGAAAACAATCAATAATATATAATAATATATAGTTAATAATAGTAATTTTAACTGAGGTGTAAAGACATTTTAGGTGATGGTTTATGTAAAAAAATGTGGTTAAAATTCTTTAAACTCTGTTAACGAACGTCGATAATATAAGAATACCCAAATCGCGATAATAAACATCGAAATATATAAAAATCTTTTCTTTATCAAAAATTTCATGTATATATGTCGGTAATCGATACAACGAAAAGTATTATTACTCTCAATCGTTATTAACAATAAAACAATTTGTGATTCTGTATTATGTATACATACGATATTACTCTCTCTCTCTCTGTAAAAATACAATAACGAAATACTTTAACATACTGGAATACAATGTTAAGAATTTACCGGTTTTTTTTTTAATAATTTGTATATCTTTAAAAAAGTCTGTCATATTTATAGAATTTTCTATTAAAAAAACCTTTTATACTATATATATACGGAAACGCTCACTTTACTTCAGAAATATCATAAATTAATATTTTCAAAATTAGTTTTCTTTTTGAAAAAATAATATGTTCTTTTAAGTGATATGACTCACTTAATGTATGAAATATTGAGGTATATTTTTTACAAATTTTTAATTATTTTTAGTAATATATAGTTTTAAAGACTAAAAAGTTTTTTTTAGTTCTCTAAAAGTTAAATTGTTATAACTTATAAGATTTCTCAAATGATTGCTTAAATGTAAAAATATAATACATTACATCTGTAAGAGTACCCAGGTGCACGTAATGCGCAACAAGACAGCGTATCCCGTCACGGAATTTACCTACATCGATTGCAAATTGTTTTGCATTGCATTCCACGTCACGTTTAACTTAAGTAACTATCATTTAACCGGCACGCATGTCCACGTGTGCTGTCGTCCAGAGTATAATAGCCGGTGTACGAGTTAAAGGGACCAGGAATTAAAAATCGTAGGTTATGAACAAGGTCAAACAGCGTGTAAATCTTTGGAACCCATGTTGTATCAGGTACCTTGAGAACTTTAAATTCTATAAGTTTCGCTGAGTAAGGTGAACAGCAAGAAAAAGCAAAAAAAAAAGAAAAAGAAAAAAGTGAAGAGAGAAACACATGTTTCAATTTCAAGAAGTCCAACAATAAGATCATAAATTTTCAGGATAAAACTCATAATTTTCAAGTACAAGATTCAGTATTTTAAAATTCTATTCTTTCCTTATGTCCAGATACATTCGACTTGAAGATTTATTATACTGCCATTTTCCAAATTATTTACTAATTAAACAAATATTGGTAATGTAAGAATACCTAAATGTATAAACACCAAGAACTAGTTGTTTTAAAAACTTTATAAGTCAATTCTTATCGAAATTGAGACTTGAGTGGAAAGTTAATCAAGGATTGAATTTGCAAAAAAATTTTGTTTCGTCTCTTAAAGTTTGGACTAACATTATTGCGAAATAAGGCCGTCCGCCAAAGTCTCATCGCGATTTCGCGATTATAACCAGACCTGAATAAGGGGGGAGGAGAGAGATGCAGAGTCTCCGAGGGGCTGGATGGAGCCGCTTATAGGCAGTAAATCTCTGCGGATGATTAGAGGTCGGCACCGGGCCTTGTTACCCCGATATGGAATTCAATAGAGAGCACGAGTAACGACAAGAACGATTAGCTGTCTCTCGCCTGCTTGAGTTGGTCCCAAAGACATGATTGGAGCAAGGCGGAAAGTAATGCTACGATTGCAGGGTGACGAGAAGCCGAGAAATTGCAAAAAGGACAAAATTGACCAGCATGAGACGTATTTGCATCAAATTACTTTGTTTGTATTTAAAAAAATTGCTGTTTTGACTAATTGATATTTAAAAACGTTATTTCTGATTTTAGTAACAAATCTCGCATATTAAATAAGCAAATTTGCTGATTACATTTCTGGTGTACTTTCGTCCAATTACGTCGCTGCATTTAAGTTCCATTGCTCTTTATAACAACGACACGACTGTCCCGCTCCTCTTTTACTATCCCCTTATCTCACATTCGGTAAATAGTCGTTAACATAAATCAGAAGGCAAGATAAAACCGTGCTGCGAGCGCATTTAACTCTATAAACACAGTATAACATATTTCTCTCTTACCTAAAAACACGAAGCGGAAACGGCGGAAGACCTCTGCATACAGGATATCTCAGAAGTCGTTGAACTCTAGATAGAAGTCGAACTAAAAGAAGAGAGAAACACATGTTTCAATTTCAAGAAGTCCAACAATAAGATCATAAATTTTCAGGATAAAATTCATAATTTTCAAGTACAAGATTCAGTATTTTAAAATTCTATTCTTTCCTTATGTCTAGATACATTTGACTTGAAGATTTATTATACTGCCATTTTCCAAATTATTTACTAATTAAACAAATATTGATAATGTAAGAATACCTAAATGTATAAACACCAAGTGAACTAGTTATTTTAAAAACTTCATAAGTCAATTCTTATCGAAATTGAGATATTAAAGTATCTAGAATTATGGGAGGTAGATACACAATTTTCTTCATTAATCAACGATTCTTATATTAGTATTAATCAAATATTCCTTTCTTAATTGCTAGGTCTACAAACTTACAAAAATTTATTTGAGAAATAGTAACTTGTAGTGATTTATGTTTTTTTTATATTATACTCTCTCTCTCTCTCTCTGTAAAAATACAATAACGAAATACTTTAACATACTGGAATACAATGTTAAGAATTTACTGGTTTTTTTTTTAATAATTTGTATATCTTTAAAAAAGTCTGTCATATTTATAGAATTTTCTATTAAAAAAACCTTTTATACTATATATATACGGAAACGCTCACTTTACTTCAGAAATATCATAAATTAATATTTTCAAAATTAGTTTTCTTTTTGAAAAAATAATATGTTCTTTTAAGTGATATGACTCACTTAATGTATGAAATATTGAGGTATATTTTTTACAAATTTTTAATTATTTTTAGTAATATATAGTTTTAAAGACTAAAAAGTTTTTTTTAGTTCTCTAAAAGTTA
>NW_017296741.1:2490726-2497612 GCF_001594075.2 Trachymyrmex cornetzi | reverse complement strand
CGGCAGCAAAACTTTGTGGTGACTCATTTAGTGAATTTATGCTGAATAAGAATAATGTGTAACATGCACATGCAAATTTGTCAAATATACTTTAATATACTTGTGACTCAAACAATCATTATCTATCCTAATTATCCTAAAATAATTATAAGTATAAAAATATATAGATCTACTTTGAGATGGTAAAAATTATATATTTAGTTTCTCTTAGCGAAATATAATAAATTGAAATATAATAGGTGTAATAAGTTTTAAGTTGTAAGACTTAATTGACCAATCACAGTTGAATGTGAAGAGAAGAACTAACTATGATTGGTTAATTTCTTACACACAGCTTAGCTTATTTAGAATCCTAGATTTATCAGAGAAGCGTGATCGACTTATGTCCGTATCGCAAAAGTACTAAAAAGCACTAGAAAATATATTAAAAATAGCATCGCTTGCAAGACGGATTATGAAATCCACCAATCATCTATTAAGCAGCCATTTTTAATACATAGAAATCAGTTCATGATTGACTGCTAAGTCACGTGATTGCAATGACCAATCAGAACACTTAACATCAATCGTGCTTTTCTTATAAATCTAGAACTCTAGACTTATTATACCTATTGTGATAAAAATTATTTGACACAGAAAGTAATACCTTCGATTAAAAGTATTGTGTTTTAAATGCTCGACTGATGTTATATTAAAATATAATTTTCGATATAAATGGTTTATATTACAACAGTGATTAATAGTTTGTAGCCCTCCATGCATTGATACAGCAATATTTATTATGTATATGAAAGTACAATTCAATCGATTATATTTATTTTTACAATCTAAATTAAATATTTTGTATCATTTAACGTTTCGTATTTAAGATTAAATCGCAAAAATCGCTAGTTGATCGTTGAATGATTTAATGACTTTCCTAATACATTCATTTGAATTGATTGCCAAAGTCAAGCCAGAACGACCTGCTTGAATGACGAAACAGGAGGAGCAGCTGGCCTGACGGTGACACGAGCGATCAGAATGTGTAGCCAAGTGCACATTCCCCGACAATATGTATATGATACACCACGTTGATCGTAAGTGAATGCCGCGTGAATTTAAGCTGCTACGCCTTCCCGACGTCGCGCGTTGTCAGTTGTGCTCTTTTTTTTTTTTGCTTACGCGAAGTGTCTGATCCGGAAGGCACGGGAAGACAGAAATCGCGGAAGCGTCGACTTTGCATTTAGCGAGCAATTGCATAATATTCCATCAGACATTTAAATTTTTGTCGAACACAGAACATTTCCTACGAGCAATGAAATTCTTGTCGTTCTTACTAATCCAAACAATATGAAGATTACATCGAAACTTTTGTTTATTAATTATCGATTTGAAGATCATTTAAATTATATTTACAGTTTTAAAATTTTCTTTTAGTATTGTATTACATCTCATACGGATATATCAATGTTACATATTTCTTTCTCAATATTATATTAGATAACTTTTTCTTTATTTTTGTCTTTTATTATTTACAGTGCGGATAATCATGGCTGCGTTCAGCAAAGAAAACTAATCAGTTAGCACTTAGTGATTCTATAATATAATTGGCTCCTACACTTAGATCCAACAAAGAACTAAAGGCAAGAATTAATTATGTTAAAGAATCATTAAGCGCTAACTAATTAATTTTCTCTGCTGAATGCAGCTCATGTTATGTCTGATTACTATGCTTTTACTTAGCATTTCGTAGAAGCCGACAGTATATTTTACTGAAAATGTATTATAAATATTAAATTATATAAATTCAAACATAAAGTTCAAAGATGTATTCAAACATATACATTAACACGTGCGACGGACACTATACGGCGCCGATGAAATTGAGCTATAAATTTGACCGGTAAAAAGCAATACTTCCGGCTGATAAAGCGACACGGGCCACGGGAGGGAAGACGATTAATGCTCTCTTATCACGACTTGTTAAGCCCTCTCACGAGATTAAATTATCGAATCGCGCACGGTCGCGTCCGTGCGCAAACCATTCGACCGCTTCTTCCTCTCTCTCTCCCCCCCCCTCTCTCTCTTTCTCTCTGGGATATAATAAATCGTCGATCAGCGCGTGATCGAGCGAATGACCCAAACGAAACAGGGTGGCCTGGCTTTCGCTTCCTTAATGATTTGTCTGTCCTTAGCTTATCTCTCGTTAACGAGTGTCTCGCTTCTCCTCGTTCCCAGAGGAAAACGAAGGGCGTTGCACGCTCGAATTACAATTTACTGTCAATTCATCATCAAACGTTAAAGAAAGCGCAATTCGAGCTTTACTCAGAAAATATGTATAATTAAATAACAAATGACGAGAAAGCAAAAATGAGCAAATAATGGAATTATATAGACGATATCATGACAAAATTTTCCGAAATAATATCTCAAAGTTTGACTTTGTTTAACTCGTTTAAAGATAGAAGTTTTCTAACAAAGGAAAGAAAAAATTCTTGTTTTTTAAGTTTTTTGAGTCGCTAAATTCAATTCTGGTTTCAGAATTCTAAAATTCAAATTTAAAAAAAATAATCTGATTTTTAGGAGGTTCTTGGTATCGTTTAATTTAAATGCAGTTTAAAAATATCGAATTAAAAAAAAATAGTATTGAAAAAAAAAGGATTTAGTATTATAGGGCTCGTAATTATAATTTCGAAATCTACTGACTGTTTACGTAGCACTTATAACTTAAAATACAATAGAAAGCAAAACTGGAAACTTGATGTTATTTTGTAATTAAAAATTTTGCAAAATCGAGTTTTATGATAATTAAATTATTTTTTTAATTCTAGCCATTCATCATTCTGATTTTTTTTGTTTTTGACCTTAAATTTGCATAAAGTTTTATCAAATTATCCCACATAGCCGAATTTTATAAAAATAGGACAAATAATTTATAAAATAAAAGAGGGTGACTCCAAGTGGAATCGCCCGTTCATAATAAGTTAATTATTGCAACCAGTAACTTAAAATTAAATTAAATTGATGTTTATTGTTACATACAATATAAATAAATTGATAAAGATTTATTTGCCGGAACAAATATTTGTTGGATAAATGCGCACATTAACAGCGTTGCGTCAATGGTTATAATTCTAGATGACGATTAATTAAAATTCACCGAGAATTCTTTATGTGTAATCCGTAAGATCTGGCCGTCCAGGGTTCCGAGCGTGAACAACTTTAATTGGCGTTCTCGGAATAATTCGCTGATTGCATTTGAATCATGAAAATTCATATTGTGCGTCCGAAGGACTCACACTTAATTGTAACATTGTGTTTCGTAAACTTTCTTCAACGAATACAGATATCCCAGGAGAAACGCTCTGCTTAAGGTCAACTTGATGAGGATCGCTTAATTTGAACGTTTCGGTTTCATTAAACGTACCACGCGTCGTTTCGCGTCATATCGAAATTTTTTCCACTTTCAAGGCGCATAAACTGGTTGTAGAACAGAAGCAAAAAAAGAACGTCTATAGAAGAGAGGCTGTAAGTGCCCATATTCGACGGCGAATTATATGATCATATTGATCATATTACAACCAAAAAATCATAACGCGTAATTTTTATTTCAACACCTTCATCACTCATTTACGTAACGTACGATGGTCTTCTGAATGAAATTTATTACACCATGTACCTTGGCAATGCACATTGTTCGCTTTGTCTTCATTAGTGTATAATATAAAACTTGGGTCGTCGAATGGCTTACCACTCAGTGCGATTGACTCGTGATCCGTAGATCCGGGTTCCCACATACGCGATTTTTCGCATTTAAGGAGGCAAAAATGGCTTTATCTTGCGATTAAGAGAAGTGAAGTCGCCAACGCCGTTCGGATTCGACATCAAACTTGAGGTCCTTGTAGGTCCTTTTATACTGACTAACATTATTTATTTATTAGAATATCTCCACACCCAGAAAAAGGTTTTTTCAATACAAAAGAAATGTTTCTTTGCTATACGATTAAAGAAACAATTTTTTTAATTTGTGAACGTCATTTCTTTGATTTAAACATTATTTTTTTAAATCAAATAAAATTTAATTCTAAAAAATGTTTAAATTTAAAAAATAATGTTCACAAATTAGAGAAATTTTTTCTTTAACCATATAGCAAAGAAACATTTCTTTAAATCAAAAAACCTTTTCTCTGGATGCAAATCGAAATTTCCTTCGGATGTTCTTCGAATGTAAAAAGTTTCTGATCTATTAATGTAAATCGTAGGAACCAACGGTGAAGTAAACTTTTTCTTTTCTTAAATCTGACCACAGATTTCGTGATTGATTAATAGTAAAATTAATAAGTAAAAAGCATAAAAAGAAGATAATCTGGGTGATATTCTCTATTTATTCTAATTATTATTCTGTATATCTGTATATATATATATACTATTTTATTTATTTTGAGATGTTTTATTCTATTATATATTTATTCGATCATATTTAGGTCTAATTTAATGCTACAAAGAAAAAAGTAGATTGGGTGATTCAGCAAAGTTATAGCTTATTGCACGAGTTTACATCTATAATTAAAAAATATTTGATGGTTTAACAGAGAAATTATGTCAATAAACAATTATCAATATACCAAGTCAGCTAATTCTTTGTTAATGAAAATTACTAATGTAACAAGTTTTTTTTCATTACAGCAGCAAAAATATGTACCATTTTAGCTATCATGTTTTATTAAAAATTTTGATTTATATGTATATAATTTATCACTTGTCTTATAATTTTTTATTTTTGCTATAATCGCTTTGTTTCATATTAATCAAATTAAACATATTATGAAGTGTATAATATTAATGATAAAAAGTATGCAATTTGAGATATTTCTATAAAATACATAAAAAGTGCTAATTTTGTGTGATGTTTCTCCTAACTTATTAATTAATGCACAATAATTGCATATTTTTGATATTCATGTATACATCAAAGTCTTAAAAATATAACCATATTAAATACGTAATATACATCAATTATTATATACATAAAAGCATATAAAAATTATGGATATAGTTATGCCATCTGAAGATACACTATGCAAAGAAAGGTTAAGATATACATATAAGCAAAAAAAAAAATGTTTAAGAGTTACATTTGGAAACATTTCAATTTAGAGACTCTTCTTCTTTAACTAGTTATTAATTTTTCTCATAAATAATGGTGCCTCAATTCTTAGTGAACTAATTTGAGTAAGGAAGAATGTTGACATATGCACATATAATAAAATATGTAATCAAGTTATATTTTAATAATTTTTTTAAATAATTATTTATATAATAGTGTTTTATAATATGAATCTCTTGTAAAATAAATGTTTAATACCGCATAGTATAAATATTTAGACATTTCATACGAGTACAAAATTTTAATGAAAAACCTTATAGTTACACAAATAAGCTGTCTATCTTAAAAATTTCATTTTTCACAAAGGGTACACAAAATTACATTAACTGTAGTCAATAAAAATATAATAAGAATTTTGCATTAAGTATTTCTGTAATGATACTGTCACCAAAAAGTGTCTTTTAATTTTGTCTTGCATCTTTAAGTTAAATTACATCATAAAATAACATGTGCAAAATGCTTATGATGTAAAAATATATATGGTTTTAAAAATTACATTTAAGTAAATCTGTAATAATTATCCAGCGAAATATGATTATCATTTAGATTTAAATGAAATCAATGTTAAATCGACGTCGATATCATTATTTTAACGTGTTAACAAATAATCAATTTAATAAATCATTTTTTGTTGAGTAGTATCATAAAAAAAACATTTCAACTTCAAAAGATTCTCAACTTTATAGCAGAGAAGTATTATGCGTGCAACAAATCATTTATACATTTTCCGTTTTTATCTAAAAAATGTTTAAAGTAAAAAATATTATTTAAAACTTTATTTAACAAGGTAGTCAAAGTATATACGTGTATGTTTTCTATGTTAATATTATTTTTTTAATGGATATCATATACATTTTCTTGTAATAAATTGCTTCCCCTTAAAGAATTAAGAAATTAATCTAAAGGAAAATACAATTGTAATTAAGAAAAAATTTTTATTTTATGTGTACATACTTTCATATATCAATACAGTGTTTGATTTATAAATCGCTTCATTTTATCTTTTTATACATGTATAAAAGTGGAGTTGTCAAAAAAAAGTGAAGATTTTGTTTTATATTTAAAACTTAGAAAATATATCTATAACGCAATTGTTTTGGATTTCTAATTATTTATAATATTAAAAACTGTTTCCTAAAAAACAAAGGTCTGACACGTAATAAAACTAAAAGAAACAATCCTTTTAGAGAAACGTCTTATATTAATTTAAAATCTATAATAATGCTGTTTTGCGTTGCATAATAATAATAATAATGTTGCGTTGTACTTTTTATTACCCAAGACACCTTCCGCACAGGGTAACTGTCCCAATTACTGTGCCTGTCCCTATTAGTGTGTGCTTTTGTATTTCGATGAGTCATAAAAAAAACTAGCATAAATAAATAAGAAAAAAAATTTTTTTTGTTAAGTTAAATTATTAATGCATACGATACTGAAGATAATATTTTATTTTTTGAGTATTAAAGTATTTTAAATATTTTTCGAAAGATATGAAGAATTTATGTGAATCTAGTAATACGTACCGCAAGATTTTAAGCTTGTCCCTATTAATGTGTCCTGTATGAAGCTGAGAACGTTGTTATGAGTGTACTTTGAATTAAATATAATTGAAATAATGATTTATGTAATATTAACATAAACAATTAGCTTAAATTTATTACCTGTTTTAGTAACTATATGTTAAAATGAGTCAAATGTGGATAGGCACACAAATTGGGGGCACATTAATAGGGCCAT
>NW_017296741.1:2378940-2490599 GCF_001594075.2 Trachymyrmex cornetzi | reverse complement strand
ACTTATTTATAATTTATATTATAATAATTGTTACAAAATTGCATTATTGAAACGAAGTTTTACATTTTAAGTACTTCGTTAATTACTCTCTAAATCTGAAAGTGGATAATCACTGATATCAGTGCCAAATATGCCACTGATAATCAGTGAATGAAATGTGATCCCTAACCTATCTAATGTTTATTATGTGATTTAACAATCTTGCTTTAGTGCATAAATTCAGTAAATGTAGTATTAGAAGATTAAAATTAACATGCAAATATCAATATTTTATTTTTTTATTTTATATATTATATAATTATATTATACGTATCATTATATATATATAAAGTAATTCAATTTTTTATATAATTTTATATAATTTTATATTATTACATATAATTATATATAAAACATTCTTTCCCCCGGAGTGTTATTAATTTTTTTCAGCAATAGAGAATAATTAAACACGTCTATATTAGACAAAGCGTATCTTTTATGGTTTTATCATTTATCTTCACAGACATTATTAGCTTTATAGCTTTTTTACGAAGTTTAGTAAAATAAGGAGCAAATCTATATACACCTTCTTCCTTCTATATGATACCCCAATTTACGCATATCGTTAGTTTAAGATTCCTAGGGAATACTTCAGAAGTGTATAACGCAATAATTCGGTGATACAGTGCATAAGAAGATTTGTTATTGCTATCTAACGCAACTGCCATGGCAAGAAGCAATGCAAGTGGGTTTCTATACTCGGACGCAATTACGGGGATAATTAAAGCTAACCACGGTGTACAAAAGATATTAGTGAGATTCCATTTACGTAATATTTTAGAAATAGGAAAATTCGTGCTATTAAAACAACACAGCAGATCTATAAATACGCTTGGATAAGAGATTGGTATTTTAATTTCATTAAATAATGCTGGGCCAGAGGAATCTATATAAAATACATGATATTTTCTTCTCATAATTCTCATTAAATCATTCACTGCAGGCGGGACGTAATGAACTTTAGTTAGTAGCACAATATGCAAAAAGCATATAGTCATGACATCAATATAAAATGGCATATTATTGGAAAAAATATATTCCTCTTCTTTTTCGCCGGAATTGTACTTATAAACAAGCTTTCTTAGGTAAGTAGGGTTTTCAAAAATAGCTTTCTTGCATTCTTCATGAACCTTGATCATGGTTTCAATATATGTTCTTGGTTGGAATAACGAAAAAGGAACAACTTCAGTCAGGGAGAATTCGTTTAAAAACTGTATCTCAAGCAAAACAGGCGATTGTTCAGAATGATTTTTCAACATTGTTACTAATGCGTGTAATGGACAGACACTTCTTTTGTTTTCATTAGTTTCTTCACTATTTGAGTTATGCAAATCCATTTTTAGTAGATTAGACTGATATACATCTATATAAACCTTGTAAATAGTTATCAGCCTTCAATTTTGCTGTGCTGATCAGTCTTCTAAGATGATTCAATCCCTTGTCTTTTTATATTCACCGAATACCTTTCCTTTAATGATCCATATGAATCCAACTTCTACGTTTCAAAAGACATAAAATACATGAGTTTTATAACGATCATTAATGGTTATTTTTAATTCATAATTTAATTGAAAGTCTTATACGCACGAAATCGCTTCAATCAATTTTGGTGTTAAAAACATAATTTAGGACAATATTTTTCAAGAAAGATTTCTTCTCTAAATCTGAATCAGTATATTTCATCAGGATAATGACTTGGCACTGATATCAGTGCCAAGTATGCCATTGGCAATTAATGAGTGAAATGTGAGATCCCTATCTAATCTTTATTATGTGATCTAACTAACCTTATTTTAATGCGTAAATTCAGTGAATATGGTATTAGAAAATTGAAAAATTAACGTGCAGATATTAGTATTTTAATTATATAATGCTCAAACATTCTTCCTTTTTTAACTATAATTTACTTTATGATTATCCAGTATCAAGTATGCCACTGGGTAATTAGTGACTATTCACTGATTCAGAGATTTAGAGAATAAGTTTTAAATAGTATACGCGCATAATAATGTTTTAAATACATACCTGAGGTTAATGCATCGCAGAAGTTTAAAGAATATCGTAAATTCTAGATGATACGCCAGTGTATTTTTATTTTAATATTGTCATTACTTATAACAAGTACCAATTAGAAAATGTATCTTAAAGATTTGATAAGAACGAAAGAAAACACAAAAGGTTATAAACATATATAGTCAGACTCAACACACTATACATATTTCTACAGCACACGTTTGATGGTATAGATTGAAATAAATACAGAAATAATTTCTTATGACATTGTCGTCTTTGTGTTTTGCTGCTACTTTTCCTCTTTCAATACGTGTGTATGTCGATGCAAACATACAATAAGCAGATAAAGATAAAGGTAAAGATTTCCAAAAATTTGTAAAATGTTTAATGTTATAATCGACATACCAATTTTTATTTAAATTGTCTCAAGAGTTAATAAATGATTTTGTAAATACAGTATGATTATTATTTATTGGAACCATAAATAATGTTTCGTTTTAGTATTTTTAATTATATTTTCATTTTATATAATTATATTATATCCATATAATATCCATATAATGCTCAAATAATTTATATTTTGATATATATGTCGATAAAAACTTTTTCATTTTTGAATTGCACATGAGTGCAAATATATTAAATATCATAATAATGTAAGTCAGCCATGATGTATAAAGTTACATATAAGAAAATATTTATAAAAATAATATTACAGAAATCAATTAAAAACACTAGTCTAGTCTAACATATAATTAGGAATAATGATTACAGTTTGACAACTTGTCAGATTAACAAGAAAAATCCAACACATTATAAAGTTTAAAGATAATTAATATTATGTAAAAATTAATATTACATTAATTTAAAATGTAGAAATAATTGTAGAAATAATTTCGAAGAAAATTTCAATATATGTAATTTCATTATTGCAAAATTGTTGCAAAATTGCTTGTGCTTATTAGTCTGATTATAAATAATTAGTAATGTCTTAATTCTACCATACCTTACAGTAAACGGTTTGACATATGTAATTTAATGTGAGAAATAAGGTGCTATAGAAAATAAAAATAGAATTTTTGTATAAAATGTAAAAGATAGATCGAAATATCCATATTTCTGGGGCATTATTTTTATTATCGTTGAACATTGACTGTAGACTCCAATATAGCAAACGCTAGCTATGAATATCAAAAATTATTCTTAAACTACAAGAAATAAACGTAACTACTGACATTATGTGCAACGTACGCAGATCTTAATTGACGCAATTAAGTTATTAATTATCGTGGCATTATATTTGTTACTTAATTAAGTACATTATTTAAGATTGTAACAAACGTAATCTTGATGTAAGATATGATATACTACAAGAAACGTGGCTTATTAAAAATTAAAAATTGTGTCCTGAATAAGTAGATGACGTTTAATTTAGACCACAGTTGATTGTATCGTATTTCGTCGGTATTTCGTTTTTGAATATATAATTGTAACGTGTATAAAAATTATCTTGATTCGACTTACTAAATCGAGTTTATGCTAGAGAGTTTGAATTATTCAAGAAATTCCAATTTCAAGGCTAAAAAGAGCTCCGCTAGCAATTCGTTTCTCAACGAAGTCAAACTACTTTGTCGAAGCCGTGCCGCTCCTTCTGTTTCGGGCATATCCTGTTTCTTGGAAAGAATTTGACGCGGCACTTGCCTCAATAATGTCCGTCTCTCAAAAGCGCCATATTTTAATACCCTTCTCTGCTCGCAGAGTCTCCTCCGTAACCGCCTTGAAAATTTAGCTTTAAATATGAATGGCTGGCTGAATATAGTTCGGTTATGGATAAGGTCAAGAAGTTTTCAAGAGTTTGATAAAATGCCATGTAATGGTCGAACTATTCAACCGAATCAACGAAATTTATCTTTGTATCTTTTATTTGCGTTTCAATTGTATGTTCACACAGAACAACGTTGTCACACTGGACAGAAATTAATAAAATACGATACAAAGAAAGATATATGATATAATACTGTATATATGGTGATATAGCTCTCAAATGAATTAAAACGTAGGTAACCAATGTATAAGTTACAATAGGTGATCAAGTTATCGGCGATAACTAAATGGTAAAATAGCTAGTGTGCGAGAAAATAAAAAAAAGAACTATATAATCTCGAGTCAAGCTATCTATTTTAATCTAGAACAAGAATATGCAGAGATGATTTTTTTTTCCTACAAATCAATTGCCTACAGCATCGTTTGCCTACATCACTTTTGCCGACAGTTCGATATGTACTATTCTCTGCTTTAAAAATACAAATTCTCTGCTTAAAAAATATAAATTATTTTCTTAGTTAACTTAATCTTAATTTTATATTTGTGCGCAAAAATGCTTGTAAATAATAGAGCTGTAAGCAATAATACATGTGCAAAAATGCATGTGGGCAATCGAGCTGTAGGCAATAATTTTTGTGCGTAAACGAACTGTCGGCAAAAGTAATGTAGGCAAACAATGCTGTAGCCAATCGATTTTTAGGCAAATGGAATCTTCCCGAATGTGCGTACAAGTCAATGTTTTTTTTAAACCTTTTAAACGATTCCTTTTAATTATGCTCCCTCTCACAATAAAAATTGTAATAATATAAACTTTAATATTGATTTTGAATAACATGCAAGCATAGCCTTCCTCCGATTTTGATAAGCTTTGAGTATGTTAAAATACAAAAATAAGAGACATGTTTTTTTATAAGCACTCATCGCAATTAAACACTTAAACAAATGAAATTCTTCCTTCAAACAAATTTTTTTTTTCTGAGTGAATATTGTCTAACAAGTCTAAATCGTCAAAGATATAAAAAAATTTATGTCTTTGACGGCTTAGATGATATTCACATAAAAAAACAGATTTTTTTCAAAAAAGGATTTCAACCCTTTAAAATACGATTGAGCACTTATAACAAAATATGTTTTTTATTTTTGTGTAATGTAACATTTAAAACGGATTAAAATCGAAAAGTTGACATTTGATTGTATTTCCTAAAACTCTTTTCAATTGATAATCTTGGATAAACCGATCGAGATTGTAGAATTCATTTTTGGTGTTCAATGTCATCTATTCCTTTTTGTCTAATTTACTCTTAAGCAGTGCAATCTGTACAATACTTGACGCTTTTTCCTTAAAAAAAATTTTCCATTTTTCTCTGTTATAAGTTCAAAGAATGTTTTCCCACTTATTTACTTTATGTTTCTCTCTGTCTTCCTCTCTTTATGTAACAGAAAATCTAAAAACTTATTTATAATAGAAACATGTATAAAAGACAGAAATAAATCAGGCTAAAATATGCAGCTATACTTGCATATCTATTAACGGGCCAACTAAATTAAATTCTATATAAATACATTGGCCAAAAAAATTATTGTCCTTGATACTTAAATTTTAAAAAATCACATATTTTGCGTGCTTGCACAATGTAATGTTATTTTGAATTAAGCTTTAATTACTAACAATAAAAAATTGTAATATAAATAGAATATAAGTACCTACAGTTTAAAATCGTAAATATGTAAGCATTGATAACTCCATTCGACTGTCGCGTCTCGGAGGATCTCAAACGAGAAGAAGGCATGACATGATCGAACAAGGTCGAGATTTACGGCAAATTTCTGACAACATCGTGTAAGCATTACGCCTTCAATTTCGCAACACTTGCTTCTCTTTTGCGAGCTATAATTTACATCACTGAGCATCTCACGGCAGCCGAGATCGCATTCGCGTTTCATTCTCGTGACGGACGAGCGAGGGAGGAGACCCGACGAATATCTCCGCGAGACCATTGAGCGCCGGCCTTCGGCCAATGAAGAAGCTCTCGAGACGTTTCTTCGACAAACTGAAAAATCCGAATCCGCTTTGCCGCGGGGCGGCCATATGGCGCGGATTTGATTAATTGTGCGTGTGCTCCGCGGCATCGCGAACGCAACGAAACGTTATTATCCCGGAGACGAATTGCCTCGCTACTTTACATGCCGCTTCTTCTCCTGTTTCCTTTTTTCGCGGCGGTGGAGATAAACCGCATCATTTGATCATCATCCCCCGCGTCCGTTAGTGGAAAAAACGCCGTCTCATTCCCGCCGCTTTCTCAAGCACTTTCGACGACAGCCTCGAACACCGTGCGTGATGTATCGCCACGATTTTTTTTATTACCGATGCGGCTTTTATCAACTACCGTTGGATAAATCGCGAGGCTCAGTTTGCGCTTGAAGAGGAAACGCGTCATCTTTAATTATTTTCTCAATCAATTCTAATATGTATTATATTATAGGAAGGAAAACATTTTGTTTTCTCGATATTGGAATAAATACATAAAATAAAAAATTATTACAAGAGAGTAAAGGATAATGTACCTGATAAATACAAGAATTTATAATTGAATTACAAATTATACTTATTCAAAATTTTTACGTTCAAAAATCGTATATTTATTTAAAATTGCGGGTTTTGAATAAATATACGAAAAATATTATATTGCGAATTTTCTGCAGTAATATCGGATAGCAGGCACTTGTGACACGTTTGGACATGTTACAGCATGTAAAACGAGAGGTGAAGTGTGCGTAATAGCGTCTGCCGTCTGGCATCAGTATTCTTCTGTAATTTCAATGTTTTTACAGATTTGTGTTTATTCTAGGTTTATAAAGCCATGTGCAAATAATGTAGAGTAGGAGTAAATGCGAAAATGAAAATATTCGTAATCATATTCATAAAAATATTCATGTAAACGAATTAGAAAAGTATTTATTTGTTTCTTGACAAATACCAAAAAAGTGTATTCGTATTTCTATTTTTCATTTATTCGAGTATTGAAAATAACATATAACTATCGGGTACAGTAATGGAGGATAAAAAGCATAAATATGTGTTATTTCATATTTATCTTTATTGTGTAACATAAAAATATTTTCTTCAAAAATGAACGGTAAATTGAAGAAAACTTAATGTAAAAAAATATATTCTACAAATATAACTTTTTGATAAAAAAAATAGTTACTATTGTAATAGATATACTAATTTGGATTGTTATAAAGATTATTTAAAAAATGATTATATCATTATAGAAATAATCATTAAAAACAATAGCGATAATAATGAAAAATAATGAAATTTTGCAATTGAGTTATCTTCAGCATCCTGCACGTGTCGCGGATAATTCGCTGCGCATATTGAAAACCGCAAGCAAGTCGCAAGCAGTGCACACAGTTCTCATGCATGCGTGTAGTCCGGCAGTCCGATCGATACGTCACGTCGTTACAGCGTTTAAGATGGATGAACTCAGAATCTGCCAGATGTTAACAGCGAGAAAAGGAGAGGCATCGCGCTGAAGGACCCTCTCTCGCGCTTTCTTCCCCCTGCCAGCGCAATAACGTCGCCGAAGATTATCCCGAGGCAAGGGGAAGCACGGGGTTCCGATTTCGTTAAGGATGGCTAGCCAGACTGGCTGCCACCACTTGCTTGCACCCTTCGCGACGAGCTCGTGCCAAGCAGATGTCTTATTGTCATGCTAAGGGATCACCCTTGTGCGATATGTAACGTCTTTCGGCCTGTCGCTACCGCCGTCGGTTTCTGCTTGTTTGAAATTATTTTTTCAGCAACCGGGGGGGTTGAGTTGGAACACGTAACGTATCCCGGTGGAGCCGCCCTTCTTCTTCCTGTTGCAATGCGCAATATGCCATACGGCAAATACAGATCGTCGTACAAATTAGGCGATTAATCGCAAAGCGGAGAGACGATCCTTAAGATACACGCGACGCATTTCCAGATCTTCTCAAGAATTTTTATTACGAAACAATATGTATAAAATTTCCGACATATATTTTTTTAGTTATTTAATTACAGCTTTATCGTTTATAGGTTTTTTTTATAATAATGATAGATTTTGAAATGTCTCTAGATTGACCCTTCTTTGATAAAAAGAATCAGATATGACCCTCGGATTCGTCTATTTTACAGTGTCCATGTATTGTTTAATAAAGCAAAAAATTTCATGATGTATATGATTTATTTTCTTTTACGCGTTTTAT
This sequence comes from Trachymyrmex cornetzi, assembly GCF_001594075.2. Lineage (NCBI taxonomy): Eukaryota > Metazoa > Arthropoda > Insecta > Hymenoptera > Formicidae > Trachymyrmex > Trachymyrmex cornetzi. The sequence goes on along the minus strand of NW_017296741.1, from coordinate 2,482,484 downwards.
CACATTGATTAGATAAAAAATGAATAAAATAGTATCGAGTCGGAGAAGTTACCATAGAAGGGTTAATTCTCAACCATTTCGAGATTTTGTTGTTCTCAGAATGCAACAAGAACGTCATAACCGTATTTCAATATTTAATTATGCTCAGTGATGGGTAAGATACTTGAAATTTATTTAGATACAGATACAGTTACATGTACAAAAATTTATCTAAATATAGATATAGATGCACATATTAAAGTGTATATAGATACAGATATCAGATTCTTTAAAAATATCTTCAGATACATTTCATTTTTGTTACATTTAGATAATTGAAAAAACTTATAATGATCGTAAAACGATTTAGGATGAGAATTATAAGATGATATTATTTATCATTATTCATCATAGTTTTATAAACCAAAAATACTTCAAACCTGTGTTTCCAGCTTAACTATACATGCGTTAGAAATTCCACAATTTAAGATTACTGGTTGCGTTTAGCAGAAAAAGCAGCTGTGTACTATAAAATTCTTTAGTATGACTGATTTGCATTTAAATCTAGTGAGGAACTAAGGGAAAGATCAATCATGTTATAGAATTTTACAACAGCAAAGATGCTTTTTTTCCTGTAAAATGGAATCAATCGAAAATCACACATAAAATGAAATTATGATATACTGAAGAAATGTATCTGAAAATCAGTTCAGATGCTGTGTTTTTTTATCTAGGTACAGATACAAATACCTACTCGAATTTGAATGTACCTCAGGTACAGGTAGATACACAAAATGTATCTCTATATATATATCTAGATATACATGAATCTATACATATATATATCTAGATATATGTATAGAGAACTACCCAACACTGACTATGCCTAACTAATACTAAATGTTAAAAATGTTAAATATGTAGGTTTATTAAACGAACAGGCATCTCAAATTTGTGAAAAACATGCTTCGTGCAATTTATATTTTATTTTACATTTATTTAAATTAGAATCGACTAATCGATTTAATTGTATTATTATAGATAAAATCTTACAGAAATTTAATACTGATTAATATTGAAATACAGTAATGAATTACTCATTTTAAATATTAAAAGTACTATTTTCAGTATTTTTAGTATTCCAAATAAGTAATTAATTACTGTCTTCTAGTAACAAATTGGCCAGTATTAGATTTCTGTAGATAGAAGGCTCATTGTAGATTGTCTTTGACACCAAAACGGTCGAATACGAATTGCGAACGAATTTGTGACTCGCGACAGTCGTCAATTTTCGCGGCGCGCATTCGCTTTTAAACCACGAACGCGACTTCCTTAGCTTTGAATTTTACCCCAAGAAGGCGATCTCGAATAAAATCGGCAGCTGCCACCGGCTATTGTATTTCGCGGGCACGGGCTACGCGGACTTTTGTTGTTCCAACGCTTTTGTCGCGGCGTCGCCGCTGGTCCGTAATACTGTACGAGCGACTCTCGATCGAGAAATTTATCAAGTTGTCCTCCTCAATAGAAGACAGCCAACATATTGTACGTGATCGGTTTGCATAGATTGTCCTAGAAATCGCAGTCTTTTCATTTTTTAAAACAAATTTATAGGGAATTTTTCCATAAACAGAATGTTACTAACTCTGCCAGTCTGTCCGTTTTGTCGTATACTTGCAACATTATAGATATTGTAAAAAATATCACATAAAAATGAACATCCTGGTAAAAAATTTTTCATGCATGAATATATGTAAATATGTATAAACATACATAAATACGCATAAATATGCATAAACGTGTATAATTATATATGAAATATATATATACATGTATTAATAAAGATACATATATATATATATATATGTGTATCTTTATTAATACAAAATTTATATGATCTTGTATGTCACATTAAGGGCCGGTTATTCCACCTTTTGGTAAATTTTACCTGTTGGGTAAGTAGCAAGATTACCCAATCACATGCGCTTATTGCCAGATTTACCTAACAGGTAAAATTTACCAAAAGGTGGAACAATCGAGCCTTAGAGTGGTATCGAAAGATTAAATTTAAAAAATTAAATTGTCTTAGATCCGTTTCTCCCAATATAGATTAACTTTAATCTCGATTGAACTTACTCTTTATCTTTTTTTTTATTCTTAAAACTAGAAAAGATGGAGAGTTAGTTGAACCGAGATTAAAGTTAAATTGCATTAATAAAGGTACTAGATTCGGTTTTACAAATATAAGATTAACTTTAATTTTAGTTTAATTTAATGTTTATATTTTTTTCTTACAATTATTCTTTACTAATTCTTAGAATTAGAAAAAGAAAATGAGTAAATTGAACTGAGATTAAATTAATCCTATATTGGTAGAATCGATTAAGGCTTAGTGATTAAATTTTAATTTAAAGTATTATAAACATTTCACAGTAATCCAAGATTTTAATTATTAAATACACGTTAAAATCAAACAGTAAGTACAAATTTTTGAATATTTCATTTTAACTGTATTATTTCCGAAAAGTCACTTAAACTAAGATTTTTTTTTTTTAGAGTTCGGCCTTTGTCCTCGGTCTCGAGTCTTCAAACACGAGAGATCTTATTGCGTAAGTCACTTCCGATGTCGGAAATCAAGCCTCCCCGTGGCGTCGAGACTGGAACCAGGTGTCGCAAGGGCACTTTAGTGGAGAACGTTCGTTAGCCCACGTTAGAGCCGATTTTATCGATTCGAGACGTCAACTGTGCGTCGTACGCCTGGTCCTGTCCGCCCCTCGCGTTCAACCGCGTTTAACCGCGCACGGCCACCCCAGTGCCTTCTTTTCTGCGCTCGCTCGTTTTCCTCCGTTTTCTCCCCCTCCTCCTTCTGAGAGCACACGCTTCTTACGTTATAAAATACTATTACGTTATAGACGATAGACGGTAGCCAGGTGTCCCGAAGTGCCCCCGTGCTAATCCCCCTCTACTCTAATACGCAGGTGTGCCCGGCACGCGTACTTCTGCATCCCTCTCGCGCGAACACCGCCATTTTCTCTCTTTCACTCTCTCCTTTTTCTTGTTTTCCTCGATAAGAAGGTACCGAGCGTTCCTGAAGGAACGCGTGCGAATGGGGTCTTCAGAAAATATCAAAAGTAATTTAAGTATAATAATTTCGAACACAAATTTATACGTATGTAATTCAAAGCTTTAATTCTTATCGGAAAGTGATATTCGAAAATTTTACTTCCAGCAAAATAATGTTATTCTCTCTCATGTTCAGCTACAAAAGTATATAGCATGATTAGAAATAAATAAATATATTAGTACTGAGAAAAATTTCTAGTTGAAAATAGACGAACCAGAAAGTTTTGATTATATCAATTAGAATTCTGGTTATCTCAACTAGAATTATAACAAAAACTAAAAACTTCTGATTTGTCCATTTTCAACCAGAATTACAATTAATTCAATCAGACTCCTTTTCTAGTTAGAATATATACCTATATTTCGGCAAAAACGCATTTCGTTTAATATTAAAAGCTAGAAGCATTAAATAAAATTATTTAAATCTGTAAGAACTGAGAAAGAGAGAAAAAAAGAGAAAGAGAGAGAACGAAAGTGAGAGTAAGAAAGTTTTTACTCTCACTCTCGTTCTCTCTTTCTCTTTCTCTTTTTCGTTCACTAGATAAATCACTACATAGTTAATCCGAAAATGGGACAACCGACCTTTAATATTTAAATTTTCTGTAAAGATACCTAATGGGAAAATAGTTAATTTATATCGAGCCATCATCTACCGAATGACAGGCAGCACGCCATGCAATGATAGCCGCCTTGAACATAAGGCGACCCCGACTGTGTCCGTTTTCTGAATTCAATGTGGACAGAAAGTAGGCTATCTAACAAGATGGCATAAGGCGCACGTGTTGTACGCGTGGTTAACGTCTCGCCAGATGACTTCTAATTAAATTACCGTAATTACTGGAGCCCGAAGTCACGGCCGAAGGCGTCTTTTCGATCGACGAAACTATAGGTGTTAAAACGGTTATACATCATGGTCGCGACGGTGTTACTCTGCAACCGTTTGTTTTATCCGTAATCCATGCCCGATGGTTTAACAAAAACAAGAAATCGAGCGGATGTAGGTAATCGAATATCTCAAATGTAAATATTATATCGCTGATTTTTTATATCTCGGAAATAAATCGTCGTTATATTATAATTGTAAGAGACGTATCTTAAAATAATGCAAACTTTATAAGTTTTTCGCTATTTTATCGCATTTGTTGCAAATACAGATTTAGAGATGCAAATTTTCTGTTTCTCATAAAAAATACGCAACATGATTTCTGAATCTGATTATATTAAATGTAGAAATACGAATAACATTATTTGTCAAGTTATTTTATTAATAGATAATTTCCAGTTTAATAACATTTTAAATTAAATGTATTAAACAAAAGTTTTAAAAACAAAATTTTATAGCTATGTTTTAAGAAACAAAGCATATATCAAAATTAATTTTCTTACATATAATTATCTGATTTTTGTTAAGAAGGAATCAACTTGGAATTAGATACAAAATACCCGAAATAACGGAATCGAAACAATTATTATTTTACAATTATATAATAATTTATATATTTATATATACAACATTCATATTATACATATTATAAATATTACTTATGTATATTATAAATTATAAAATAACGCTGTACGTATTCTTAACATTCTTCCATAAAAAAAAATCACATGCGTGTTTTTCAAATCTATGACATGGGCATAACTAGGATTTTGTTTATGACGGACGGTAAATTACAGCTGAGACTTTTGAATCCGGGAGGGGAGAGGGATAATAATCGAATGTTATGGATAATTGGATTTATTTTGTTTTATATTATTATTTTTATAATTAATTACTGACAGGTAAATCACAAAATTTATTGTAAACTGTAAACGAGTAACGTTATTATATTTTTGTTCTTTTTTAAGATTTACAAGGACTACTATAATCTATGTATTATATGAGGTAAGACTAAATCTTTTTGAGCTCGTGCATAACAAAATCTTTATTTTCGACATTTGCGTTTGTATGAACATACGTAATGTACATATGTGCGCGCGCGAAATCCGAATGTGCGGTCTCAGTGTTCGTGATAACGGAGTATTCCGAAGAGTAGCCGCGTATAATGAAGAGCGTTTTGTGGTGCTACCGGCTAACCTCAAGTCACGCAGCATATCGACACGAACGGCATAATTACGGAGCATTTTCGAGAAAGCATTACCGCCGCGACGAAATATTGTACAAACAAGTAACGCGAGTGCCACACAGTCGTTGCGCATATAACACAAGGAATTTGCGCGGGTGCATTTTTCGGCTTCTATAAGAACAGAGACATGCATAACCACTGGCGATAAGCAACTGAGGACAAGATAAAAAAGAATTTAACACAAAAAATGTAAAAAAATTAATTTTCCTAATCTTTGCTTATTTAATGCTTTCGAAAGATTGACGAAAGTTTATCATGTGTTGTTCAATCCCAAAAATACACTGCAAATTCAAATGTGTGAAAAGACTAAAAAATAATTTTAATATATGTATGTGATTAGTTTTTAGGGTAAAAAATTAAAAATAATACACTATCCCCCCCCTCTCTCTCTCTCTCTCTCTCTCTCTCTCTCTCTCTCTCTCTCTCTCTCTCTGCATACAAATATAAATTTACGCATTTAAACGTATAATATAGTGCCGTTACATGGAAAACTAAATGACATACATACAGTGAAGTCATTTTTTATACTTATTTGGATTTGCAATGTCTGTCCCACAAAAGCATGTACAATATTTGCAAAAAAATTTATGAAATTTAAAAATACATACAGGATCCTCTTTTAATCGATTCAATCAATTTTTTTCAAATTATTGGACGATATACTTTAAAATAATAAAAATATGCATTTTAAAGTACATTCAATAGTTTATTTTGTTATTATCTAATTTGTCGTTTAATCTTCATCGTTTTTCATTAATGATTACTTGATTAGCTGACGACTTCTGGGTATGTTTTTGACTAGTTTACGTAGCAGAGGGAAAGCGATCTTATATTTGTCAAACTTGATAATTTAACTACTGCTTCACAGATTATATGTTTCTCTGAAGCTTCCTCTTCATAAATGCTCAAATTTTTTTTATTAGATTCGTATCACGAGACTTGTTGGCCAGTCCAAGATCATAACACCATTTTCGAGCTTTCAGGCAGTGCAACCAGTTGTCAGGCTATAATAAATAACAATAAAGATCGAATGGTATTTTAGGCAATGACGAAAGACTATTGAATGTACTTTAAAAAATAGTAATATATTTTTAAATTTTATTGCAAATATGATATATCAATATATATGCTCTTGTAGAATTGACTGTACGTGTTATACATGCATTGAGAACCTATTTAGTTGAATGAATTAATTTCTTGTTTAGATATAAGCAAACAAATCCTTGATTGATGCAATAGAATAATTTAGTTGAAACCAAACATTTGGTTAAAAAATTAATTGATTCAAACTAAATAGGTTTCTTAATGTGCGAATATAAACGTCAAAGTATTTTCGTCAAACAAACTAATCATAAAAGATTTTTTGCTATGTTGTAATGTTGATGAAGAGATGGCTAATAATGTAATGTAATGTAATTGTAATATTTGACTTAACGAAATAGCTAAGACACTTGCTCTGGAAAATTATAAAGCAATAAATTCTTTACAGATTTTTCTAATTTAATTTAATTTAAAGAAGATTATTAATGTTTCAGATTGATTGTGTTGAAAGTCCAAAAATAATCAGCGCACAATCATGTAATAAAATTATTTGATAAATAAAACAAGTAACCAAACTCCCGAGAATATAAAAAAAACAAATAAGGGCTAATGAGAGTTTTTTGCGTGGTTGTTAGTGCAAAAATAAAAATTGTTTATTGTCGAAATATAGTATAAATTAGTTACGTATAAACGTTTCGGCCTGCTTCCGAGTCATCATCAGTATGTCTGAACGTATAATGTAAATTCTCACTTCTTCATGGCAAGACGGCAGAATGGCAACTCAAATCTTCTTATTCAACTGGCAATGGTTGACAATTTCAATGGCAACGAGTAACAGATAAAAATCCATATAGCCATAAATTACATTATACGTTCAGAATTTACATTATACGTTCAGACATACTGATGATGGCTCGGAAGCAGGCCGAAACGTTTATGCGTAACTAATTTATACTATATTTCGACAATAAACGATTTTTATTTTCGCACTAACAACCGCGCAAAAAACTCTCATTAGCTCTTATTTGTTTTTTGTTATTTAATAAATACATAATAATGTAATATTTGCAATATCTAACTTTGTGGTTGGTTGACTCTATTGATTAATATTATAGTTTGATTTATTCGTATAAATCCTATTTCTAAAATCTTAATTAACAAAATCTTTGTCTTAATTTAATTATATTTTAATTAAATAATATCTTCTTTGATGTAGGAATAACAGATATATCAGTATTATTGCATTGAGATATATATAGTTTCGCTCAACATTTAATCTTTTTTTTTTTTTCATGAATAAATTCCTGGAATCAGCGCGGATGCACGAATCGCAGAGAAGGTCAGGGACGCGTTTCACTGGAGGAGAAGCCGATAAGTGGGATAGCGATCCCAGCAACCGACTGTCGTCTTATCATTCGGTCTCAGCTGTTCGCCCCACGCAGCGCATCCCGATTCTCGGAAGGACCTCGTAAAAATATCATACAGGATGCGAGCCGCCCGCTACAGCGACCTGTTATGCGCCAGCACAAGGACTCGCATTTCGGTCCTTCATCTCTGGGATGCACATGCTGCACCAGCTACACGATTCATGGAAACGCAAATCAAAACATTTCGCGTTCGATGCACCTACATTTTTCTATTTACAGAGTAGGTACAGATTACAAAGATTTGTTTTTCATTGAACTTAGTTTATTTCAGTTTTGCCAGTTGTGTACTTTTTTATTACTTCTCATACAATACAGATCGTTCCAGTAACATTACAGTAATATTGCAATGTTCCAACAATATTATGTAATAACGTTGCAGTAATGTTGCAAACTTCTGTGTTATATGGGTATCTCTATTGCATCGACTTGCAATTACCTAAATGAAATCACCGCATCAAAAGAAAGTCGTGTAACTTGTTCTTAGCGAAAGTTAAAAATGAGAAATGTATTTTAAAATTGATATAGGAAGCAAAAGCATATAGGATTGGAATAATATGCAATTTGTGATATTATTTGGATATTTAATGTAAATTTAAAATACTGTGAGCTATTAATATTTAAATATAGAAGGAAGATTGAAGTACTCAATAAGATTATTTAAATATGAAGAAGCGTGATCGACTGCAATCCATCTAGATCAATTTAAACAGGTTTTATAGATTTCAATGGAATACAATCTCTTCTTCGTTCCGAAAATTGGTTGTATGGCATCATGAGATATTAAGTACACCATATACGTGCACATTACCAGTTGCAAAGAACAGTGATCAACAAGTTAGATCGCTAGTCTTTCCACCGATAGCCAACAAAGTAATCGTTACCATTTCGTATGCTGGCCGTGTTACTGCCTTTCGGCTCCAGCCTGGAGCCCTGATTTTTACGGAAAGCGCCTTTTATGCTCGTCGACCGAATCGTCCTCCTGCATTTACCATAAAGCAGACTCCGCTCCTGTTTAGAAGAGCGCGTAGAAGTCGAGGTGGCGCCGATACACCTCATAATGAACCTTTTCAGAGCGGCGTTCTTTATCAGCCACGTGATCGGTTCGTCGCGGTATTAACTCGGAATTTACTAAGTTTTGAGAGTTTGGGGCCGCAGGGGACGAAAAAAGGACCGCACGGGGGACAAGGAAGGGCATCCGCATCGAGGCGAGAAAAGGGGCGGCTCCGCGGGAATCCGTCGACGCGTACCGCGATTTTGCATGCGGTCATTATCTTCTTGCGAGGTCTTTCTCTCTTTTTCGCATTCTCGCTCTCTTTCTCTTCTGTATTCTTTTTTTTTTTTTTTTTTAAGCGGCCCCGCCGTGAACGGAATTACTCGGGAATTCTATCGACAAATCCCGCGACCATCTCCCGTTGGCTGGCGCAAACATTATCATCACATTAACCGTACTACAGAGAGAAAGGAAGAGGAAGAGAGAGAAGAAGAGCTGGTCCAGCCCGGTCCCAGACAATCCAGCGACGGTTCCTGTCCTACTGACGCTGCTTTCGGAGAGATGAGGAGAAGAAGAAAGGGGAAAAAAGCGGAGAAAGAGAGATAGAGGGAGAGATGGAGACTCGATGGGTACAAAGACCCACCAGACGGTAGTACTCGTTTCTTTCTGTTGCCTTTCATCCTTCCCGGCACTTCCTTCCCACCGTCTACTCTCTACCTCCTCCTTCTTCTTCTCCTCTTTCTTTCTCTCCTTCTCTACCTTCTTTTTCTTCTTTCCTTTCATCGCGCACGGCACTTCCATCGCTCGAATCGGAATTCCGTTCGCGATCATCGACTTATCCACAAAATCAAGTACGCGATTCCAGGGATGTGAGACCAGGTGAAAGGAATATGAGCAATTTTGAACAATTATTTTAACTATTATATATATATATATATAAATCTTTATAAGTATCATGAAATAAATGTATTAATCATGATGGGAAAATATGTAGTCGAAATTATTAATAGAAATATCTTTAACCTTCGGAATTCTTCTTTTTAATATTTGTATATGTAAGTACCAATTTTTATATTCAGATACATTTCTAAATATTTGCAGAGATACACGGAAAGAGCGATTTTGCTGAAGTATCTAGCTATTTAACTAGATGCAGATTTGAAATTAATTGTGTCAAACTACCAAAATAATTATATAAATTAAAGCACAATGCTGCAAAAAATGTTGACATTCAAGCAATCAACTTGAGTGTTCTATATAATTGTGTTAATAATCCAATAAAATTATTTACAGATTTGTGTGTAATAACCAAATTTTTAGTTTAGAAAAACCGTTTGGTCTAAATACATCTAAATACATTTTGGTAAATATTTGTGCCCATCGAAATACTGAAAATAATGTACTTTTTACGTTCCTAATGAAGAATTCTGAGGGAATACGATCATGATGACGATAACAACATCCTTCAAGGACGCGAGAAATGAAATCCCTCGAAGAATATCACCTCGACGAGTATGTCCGCGTTTAATTGGACGGAGCCCGATCCCCGCGTATCATAAGACCTCGACGTCGGCGAGGCGGTCCTCGCCTCATCAATCTGGGTGCTGACTAGCTAATTTTGACATGGACGGCACACAGGGGATCCAAACGTAAATCGCTATCTCGCGAGAGGATAAGTCGATGGAATCGCGCGGATTAACAACCGCGGCAGAATCGGCTGCCTTCGCGTCGCCCGAGAGATGGGCAGTCCGATTTCGTGACCAAGCGGTTACTTTCTACTACTAGCAGCTTCGCCGTGTTAATCGGAATAGGGAACACCCGGAGATCCTCCTGTCCGATCCTCTTGGCTCAACGATCATCATAAATTTATACGCAACATTTGTAACAGCAAATTTACAAAAAAATGTGCGGAAAGTGTAAAACTTTCCTGCAAATTATGCCAAATAATATGATTATTTATTAGATAAATTTTAATCCTTTACGGACGGGGGTAATCCTTATTGGAGTCACCCTATTTGGGGTTTTGTAAACTGTTCGTTTGATTATTATGAAACTTAATCTATGAGGTAATTTGAAAACGCTTTATTTGAATCTGAGGTAAAAAATAAAAAAGTGGTGAATAAGGTAGATAATTTCAAAAAAATAATTTAATTATCATAAAATTAGATTTTAGAGAATTTTTAATTTCAATCTTTCCCATTTCGTTTTACTTTAGGCTCATCTTAGTGCCACAAGTAGTTAATATATAGCCATACTGACTTCCGAACTAACTTTCAAACTAAATATGAATCTTAATATTAGAGATATTAAGGTATATGTTCCGTTTTTATGCTTATACGCTGTAAACGTCAGTTCATTCTTGTTATCTATCAAGTATTAAACAAGGACAAATTATATGCTTACAAGCGCTGTAAGCGTAAAACGGAACGCATCCTCGATCATCTTTCATTAAAAATTACTATTGTTCCGAAAATCAAATTTTTCATGTGTTACATTCAAATTCAGCGATATCAAGAACTTCCTAAAACCGAACTTCATGACAATCAGATTAATGTTTGAAATTTGAATTTTAAAATTCTGAGGCAGAATCAAATTCAGTGACCCCACAAACCTTTAGAAAAAAGTTTTCTTTAAGTTTCTTTACCACACAAGAAAGCTCCATAAAGGATTAAAATTATTTACATTAAAGATACTTATAATTCAATGAGAGTTAACATGAGTATCTTATTTTAGTATTAACAAGTTGTCTATTTCTCTCCTTTATCGACATTATCATCGTTTTATTTTTCAAAGATTTCTCCGAATCAAACCCTCTTCTTCCGTGTCGATTATGCAATCATTCTCGACAAAAATTTACGACTATTCGCCGACTGTAGAAACGACTTATCGCAGAAATTCCCATTGATTGACGCTTCTGCGAAAGTGAAGAGGGGTTCGCGGCATCGTTGGTTTACCGAAGAACCTCACGCGTGTTGTTACAATACGCTCGCGCGCGCATTGTTGCTGCGCGGTGTAAACGTTGGTGCACAATACGAATCGAGTTCCATTGAGACAATTGGCAATTTTCGACGCCGAATATCCGTCGGAAGCGGCGGTAGCGCCCACGGCCACTCACTTGGCAAATTGAAGTCCAGACAATAAATTGCAAACTGTCGTATGCTACGGTACCGCACGTACGATGCGTCGTACGCGTGCGTTACGCGCACTACACACGCACGCGTCCGCGACGCGACGCGTAGCAGACCGCGTAGTTTCTTCCTTCTCCCTCTTCCTTCTTCTGCCTTCGCTCTTTCGCTATTTCGCCCTTCCTCCCTCGGTGTCTCCCTTACGCCCTTCTCTCTCCCTCCTTCCCAACTCTGTCGTCGACATAAGGACCGCACGCAGTAACATTACCATTCGGTCGCAGACGAATTCATTGGCTATGCCAGGGCGTCTTCCGTTCACAGGCAGAACGGTTGTCAGTCCGGTTTGACCCGACTTAGATTGTACGTGAGGAGTTGTTACAGTCGGCACTCACATCAAACGATCCCTCGATCGCATACATCGTACGAAACGGTTCCTCCTTATCGAAACGGAACGGTTCTTTATCAGGAGAGTAGTGCATAGCGATTGCGCTTCTTTGCTTATTCAACAATATGTATCGGCATGTATCAAAAGATATTAAACGCTCTTTCAGTCTACAAAGACTTTTTCCAAGCAAAATAAAACTGAAATTTTGTATAACTTTTGATTATTTTTCATAGCTGATCATTGAACTAATATTGGTTTTTTGTGTTAACAGATTTGCGTTACCTAAATTCCTGTTTTTAAAAAATAAATACAAAATCAATAAGTAAGGTCCCTTGAAAATAAAATTACAAAATTAAAATAAAACAAGTCTAATAAGAGTTTAGCGCGATCGACGATGCACACAGTTATATTTTAAAGAATAATAAATTAATACATAAAAACAATTAAACATTTCACACTTGAGCCATTTTTAGCAAATTGAATAGAAGGCTGACAAAGGTAGACGAAAGTTGCCGACGTACTTACTACTTTGTTTTTAGATAATATTTCTTAAACAAAGGTAAAAATAAAATTTTAAAAACATAAGTACAAACTAAAAAGTGTCTTCTATCGGATAGTATAACAGGTTTTATAATACTATTTGCAATTTTGCAATAATTAATTTTTTCATAAGATAAGCAAAAATGAGCGTCTGACAAAATAAGCTCCAAAACTGACACAGTAGGCAGTAATGCTACGTATTACTATTCTTTTCCTTTTATAGGAATTATCTGTATAAAGTACTTACAAGTGAATATATACAAGATCTCCCAAAATCTTTTCACTTCGTTGTAAAACATTTTTATTGAATTATATGCATATTTACTTTATACTGTTCTACAAGATGCAAATATGTAATGCGATAGTTTTTTAAGGGTTTTTCCATGCACGATTGCCTTCAGCTCCAATAGGATTATTTGACACTATAAAGTAACATTGTAAAGATTAAGTTAGCTCATAGTCTGTTTTACAGGTAGGTGTGGCGGTTTACGCTGCATCCCAATTTTATATTTAAAATCGTATTATGAAAAAACTAAGAAAAAAAAACAATATAAATACAACTGATTTAGGAAACTACAAGCATTTAAAATGACGTAATATTATCAATAATATAGTCACTATTATTTGAACAACGCAATTTAAAAAGAAAATTGTAAGAATTTTATTTTCGCATTCATAGAATTCGTTTTAGAACTGATTCGGTATAGAAATAAACCACAAATATATGAATTATGAATTTGTACTTCTTTAATTAGTTAAACAGATCATGATTTTATTAGTATTAATAAAGAACAATAGTTAGTTTCTGAGAAATAAAGGGATGTCGTTTTAGAAGACCTATGTCAGTATTTTGATGATTTTTCTCTATACAGTATGATTTAAATATAGAAATTTTGTCTCACGTTTCGCTGACAATTGTTGAAAATTGTCAGCAAATTGAGATTTGTTGAAATGACACATTGATAAAAAAGGATATATAAATAAGTAATTATAATTTTCCTTTCTCTCTTTACATAATTAAATTATTAAATAATATTAATCTTTGACAATTCCTTCTTAACATTTTTAATAATGTTTAATAGTAAAAATGTTTAATAGGAAAAATTTTTGCGATAGGAGTAATTTTTCCTATTGTTATTAACAATTTTAAGAAAAAATTGTCAAATGTGTGTGTTAATGCCATTTAATAATTTAATTATAAAAAGAGAAAAAACATTTAAATAATAATTTATAAATAGTAAAATTACTATTTATTTATATCCTCTTTCACCAATATGAACTTGTCAATTATTCAATTCAAGAATGTCAGCGAAACGTGAAATAAAAACCATATTATTGTTTTATAAAGCATAATAATATTTACGATCTTTTCTACATATATCAAGTTCTACACTAAAGAGATAAGATAATATAATTAACGCGTATCTTTCAACGCGGTTGCTAAATTGCAGCAACTGATGATGACAACAGCTGGGCTCTCCGATACTCGCGATTGACTCATCGACGCTGGTGTTTTATCAGCAATTTGAATTCCCATACTACCTGTGCGTCATTATGGTGAGTCGAAAAAGATTCTCACCAGGGGCACATTAAAATATAGGGGCCGTGCGATGCGCATCTGCCTACCTCCATGCGCAATTACGAACGAAGTTGGCATTGTGCCGATGCATCGCATTGACTCGTCCCGCGGTACCCATGAAGAGACGATCTTACGTGTGCGTGTATATTGTGTACATGCGTATGTTTGTACGTCGCATCGATTCGCACTCTATCTCTCTTTTCATGGGGGTTTATTCATCAACATATCGCGTCGTAAAAGCCCCCGTGAGAGGTTCGCACGCGACATCGAATCCATGACTATGTAGAAGTGCTTCGGAGTAGCCTTACAACTTCCGACCCTCATGCCGGAGTCATGTCGCGTTTCTCATACTTGCAGATCAATCACCATCTTCGTATATGCTACAGATGATCTTCTAATGATAACCCTACAGATCGAACTTTATGATGGACAAAGGAAACGACTCAGATTGGTTTTCTTAGTTTGAGAAGGCGGAAAGAATCGCATTCTGGTCTTGGTAAAAAAGAAACAAGGGAAACCCCCAAAAAATCCTTTTTTGGATGAGCCGCATAAACAGCTGGTGGAAGTCGGTCGGTTAATCGTACGTCACGTGTGCTCCTTTCGAAAGACGCTCGGAGGCGTCGTAATCTCTTTGAAACTAAATATTGTTACAATATTTACGAGTAGCGGACGAGTGCCGCGAGCCTTCAGCTGTCGCATCGCGTAACAACTTTGTTAAAAGCGGAACGCGAGTGCTCTCATCCTGTCGAGGAGCCATCCCGATGCGGTGGAGCGTCCTGACAAGACAATTTCGAAACTTTACTGAGAAAGGGTCCTCTGGTAACGGCCGGTTATTGACGTATTACGAGATAATGCGGTAGTAATAATACGTCACTTCCGGTTGGTTGGTAATAAAGTCGAGGGTTGCGCTTTTTGAGCAACTCGGGCGCAACTCTTTAATCGAATATTTAGATAAAGATTCGCAGGCGCGCGCGCGCATATACTCGCCATGGGAGTGCCACATCCGGTGTAATAAGCTGCATCATTATATGCAGATTGTGGCATAAAAATTCATTCGACTCGTGCCACGACGTTCGAAATAGCAGTCAAGGAATGCTTGCAGCTATCAACCCGATATTACGCGAACTAATTCTATACTGCGACAAAGTATAAATGAAGCAATCGAGATTATAACATACTGCGGAATTAGTCGTTTTAAACGAATTCATAAGGCTTTCTTTTAGTCTCTCAATTTAAAGCCCACATATATATGTTTTAATTTAATGACAAAAACATTAATGTAATAGTCCAAAATCAGTTTATACGATACCGATTTATCTCTAATATTATTTTCATGTAGTTGCTTTATTTAACTTTGATAAGTATAAAATACACTCAATTTATTGTATTTTCTTGGAAAAGATGGTAATAAAAAACTGTTTATTTTTGGTTAGGCACAGAACGTTTACGTCAATGTGTGGGGGTGTTTTTACATTTATGGTTGCAAGTGAGATTTAATCAATGATCTCGATTTTTAATTTTGATGAAACTTTTAAAGGACCACACCGAGATAAAAAGTTTTCTCACGTACTTTACGGTCTTCCTGCGACGATGTCGACAAGCGCGAGGAGTTACCAGGTGACACCCGGGTAATGAAAACTACCCGGTATGGGCTCGGTAGAGGTGTAGGTGAATCTGCACGCGTATACTATGACCTACTTGCACGGAACGAAAGCAAGTAGAAAAAAAAATCTGTGGGGAACAGATAGGAACTCCTTGCCGAACCGTGGGAGAGTCCTTCGGGACGATCAGCCATTGAACTTTCTCCTTCCGGTCTTTTATCTCTCTAAAGCCACAGATTCTACGATCGCGCGCATCACAAAAGGAGGGAGAGAGATTCGTGTCCTTTATAATTGCGTCTCCTTCAGAAACGGAATCCCAACGCGGTTCTTATAGGTACAGACATATATGTGTATATATTGTGTGTACACGATAACTTTCCGACGCCTTAGAATAATGGATTTGATTCGCCTTAATGTCGGAAGTCAGATTTCTCATTCGACCTCGCGTTGTCAGAAGACTAACGCACGAATATCGGATTACGTTGGTGAAGTTTCCTGAAGGAAAAAAATTGTTCGGTATTCAACAAGGATTACGATTTATTCACGAAAACGCGACCATTACCGAATACCCCGCGTAATTGTCGTGATATAGCATGTAATTTGTCAGGATTGCGATTCGATTTTGCTAACGTTATGTTTACTTGATTAGCAAACAGTTTCAAAGTTAAGCAAACATCGTTCCTTTTTTGTGTTCCTACGAATAATTTATGATAGGATATGAATGCCATAAAGTTTTATCATAGTATTAGCATTTGTTGAGCATACAAAAAAAATTATTTTACTGAAGTATCTAAAAATTTAACTAATACAGATCTGAAAATAATTTTGTCAGACCGTCAAAATAATTATATAGAACATTCAAGCATAATGAGCAGTGCTACAAAAAGTTTAGACATTCTAGCAACCAGCTTGAGTCTTTTACTTAATTATTTTGATGGTCAAACAAAATCATTTTCAGATTGATATCTTGCTAAATTTTTAAATTACTTCAGCAAAATTGTTCTTTTCGTGTATGCTTCTTTTAAAAATAAGTCATTTTGTGAATCATGCAGAAATGCAATCATTTCTTGTCCCTTTTTATTTAGATATAAACCTCTTTTGTAAAAGATTTTTATTTGAATAATAGTTTGTTAAAGAGAATAAAACACTATACATTTTATTGCACTAGCGGGAAATAAGAAGATGTTTTTAAGAATTCCGTTGTTTCTATAATGTGTAAACAGAAACCAAATGGTTGGATAGCGTCATAAAATGATTCCAGTTCCCACGGACGGTATCTCCGTTTGAAGGACTTAAGATCCTCGAAGAGAATAGCTCATGAAAAACGAGAAGTTAAGAAAAACCATTTTTATGTGATGACAAAAGTTTTAAATCCTATAAAAATAATTTAAGAAAATAATGAAAAAGAAATAATGTAATTTCTCAATGAAAAAAAAGTTAATTCTGTTAAAAGTATGTTTATCACAGCAAAAAGGAAAAGTGGATTACTATTAATAATTTATAAACAAAAAGTTTTGAATATAGAATACAACAATAAAATCTAGTTTATATAAATACAGAAATATAAATTTTGTACTTTTAAGATGTATATGAATTCTAAGATAAACTTCCATTCTGTCTCCCCCCCCCCCCCTTTTTTTCCCTCTTTCTTGCATTAATTTTTTAATGTATCAAAATTTATTGATTTTTTTCAAAAATTAACTCTCACTTATATAACAATATGTACAATTTTTATATATAAAGAAAATCAGGGATGAAAAAGTAACAATTTTACTTCTAAAGCTTCTAACACCTAAATTATAACTTATATATTAATTTTTTGATCTTAAAAGTTAGATTATTTCTTTAACTATCTTTCAATACCAATATAATTTTTGAAAAAAATTTTTTAAATAGTTAAACACGGTTTTTAAACTAAAAATTATTGTATGTACTAAGGGTTAATAACACTTAAACATCTTGATTTTATTTATCAAGCATATTGTGTATTTTAAAATATTATGTAAAAATTAATTTCAATACAAGAATTTTATGATGCATTAATTTTGAATTGTAATTTTTAGGTTAATTCTTCCAGGCTCGTAAATTCAGACCATAACTTAGAAGTAAATTAACTGCCAGGAGATGATATCGGGCTATTTGCGCAAATGGTCTCGGCGACGTTGCATGTCCATTTTTCTAGCGATTCAGTTTAATGGCTATCATTTTATATCTTCTTAAAAAGGTCTGTTTACTAGACTAAAGCGGCTTATCGTCTCGTGCCAAAATATATTTTCCGTAACTTGACAGTGGAATTACGCCGGGCGCATCTTCGCGACGAAAATGAGTTCCTCCCCTTTCCTTCGATGGTTATCATTTCTCGTGTGCGCGTAGTTAAGCACCATATGGCCGCCTTTTTGTTCCGCCGAGGAAATGGCGAATGGGGAAGACGGCGAGGTTATTTATTACATTACCTGCGGAAGTCTGGGCTATTGCGCTGAAGCTTCTTGTCTTTCTAGACAGGGTACCGCGGAGGAGGAAGCTACGTGTCTAGGAATGACAGCTCTCGAGCTATTAGATTGACCACTCGAGAAACAGAATCAAACTTATTACGTATGATTTATTTGATATTTTCTTATTTTTAACATTTATATATTTATTTTTTTTTTTAACTTAGAGTTTATTTATTAAATCTTCAAAATTCTTAAAGACCAACTAATTAAATTCTACCAATCACAAAAAGACATTTGGAAACGTTTAGAAATGTTTTTCAAATATGAAGTACGATTACTGAAGAACATCTATAAATAGAGGCACTTCTTTCAAAGAAACTTCATCGCATGATAAGGAGGAACAAACATTGCTGGTTATCTGCACAAGCGGAAGCACATTTCGTGGACATATTGGTCAGTTTGCTTCCCGTAATCTACTAATACGGATGTATTTTCGGTCAAAGAACGGCAAAGGGGTCACACTAGACTGCCTCTGTGTCTTGGATTTGATCTTGGGCGACTTCCTCGCCTACACCCTGCGGTTATCGTACTCATGACCCGATACACCACTAATTTCATAATTATCCCCGCAGGAAACGCAACGACACCGGAAGCACATATTGCGACGACGTTAGTTGGTTTAAGAAAAAATTTAAAAAATACGCGTTTCTTGTACAATATAAGTCTTTCATATACAATATCTCATGTACATCGAGGATTTCAAAAAATTACAGAAAAATAATCCAATGATAAAATAATCCAAATGATCGACGACACGCATCGCATATTTGTAGGTACCATAAAATCATTATAAATTTAAGGATTTTCACTATTAAATTCATAATGTCAAATTATATCTATTTCCAATTATTTTTTAATCACTTCTAAAAGTCGCCACTGTTCTTAATGAGAAGAAAAAATAATTATATTTCATCTTAAATATTTTTTCAGAATATTATACTTCGGAATTATCGTGTACATGATTATAGATTTTGTTGTTCCGATTTTTGATAAAAGGTTGGAATCGCAATATCAGAAATCCCAAGATAGTCGTTGGCTTTACGGCTCTATATAGCTAATAATGCGCTAATAATAGCTAATTATGCGCATATGATACGCAGTCCTTTTTGTGTCAAGTCTACAAACTAACGATTCATGTTGCATGTTGACCGTTGTAGCGTTTTCTCTGATAGTTATGCGAACGGTGAACAACGTTTGCGATCGCCTAGTCAGAAGTGGAATCGTTCAGAATATACTTGGACTTCCTGCGCCATGTCTATGTCTTGCCACAGTGCTCGTCTACGCGTATATTTTATTTGCAGAGGAAGTGAAGATTTCTGTGAATACATCTGTTTGCCATGCAGGAGCATATCCTAGGCTTGGCAGTCTTATTTTTCTGTCTGCAGGTCGATGACGCCTGTTCGAAAGTTGCAGCATTTATCCCGATAAAAATCTCATTCCAGATGTATAATGTATTCGAAAAAATTTAAATGGCTGCCAATTTAGATTAACTGCAATAATGAGCCAGATTTTAAACAAAAATTATAATGTAAATAAAAATTTAAATTAACGATTAGATACTTAATAATTAAAATTATTAAAATAATAACCACGTTATTCGGTAATAACTTTAGCTATTTTATTCAAATATATCGATGTTAAGAAAGTATTCGAAAGTTAGTTAAATTATTTCAATTATTTTAGAAAAATCTTTTAATCATAAAATATTACAAATGAAAAGTGTAATAATCAATGTAATAATAATTATTCAAACTTACTTTTTTAAGAAAAATTAAAATAAATTTACTTTCTCGGTTAATTTTTCCAAACTTTAATAAAATGAATTGAGCTACTTTCGTACTCAAGCTCCCAACAAAAAATTTACGCTACATAATTCCGATTAAAAATTAATTTATTTAATTGAAACGAATTCCTGTAAATATCTCTAGTATATCCGTAATAAATATCAATGTAATAAAACTATAAATATATTGAATATAGCATCGCGAGATATTCGGCAAGTGGCATAAATTTAATAGCAGACCGAAGGAACACTTACAATGGCTTTATAACTCGACTGCGTAATATTCGGCTCAGAAACTTGGAGAAGGACATAATACTGATTATATGCGCCAAAGTATAAAGCGTAAGTTACAATTTAATGAGCAATAAAGTTTTGTGGTGCACCACATCCTGCCCACTGAAGACTGCTGTGTGTCAGCATTCAAATGGCCCTACAGGATTTTGAATTGCGCCAAATGCTTACAGTAGTACTTCACACGCGGGCCAAAAAATTCCTTTCAAGATACAGAATTTTATTTTGACTACTTTCATCGGCATTGGCAGTCGAAAAATTATTAAAATCTTTATGTTACTGTATTAGAGAATCTTTTATCGAGTTATTCTTTTCCTTTTTCTAATTGTAAATAATTTTGTTCATCGAATATATAAAGTAATATTAATAACTACAGCAAATGATAAAATAATTCAGAGAATGACGCCATACTTAAGTCTCTATTTTTTAATAACTTCTTAATGTTATTGAATTAAGTTTCAAAAAATATAATTGAATATAAAAAATTAATGGACTAAACTTTTAATATTCGTATCATATTGGAAAAAAAATTAACACGTTATATCCTGCAAAAGTGGCATCTTCCCTCTATACATACGGATAAGATGCCACTTCTTACGGGAGAAAATGTCACAAGCAATTAAACACGATATAAACTTGTATGTTTTACTTATCTACAGTACACAATCAAGAATTTAAAGTTTCAATTACAAAAAGCACATAAAAGTATAATAAAACATAAATTAAAGAAATATAAAAGAGAGCACTTTAAAAAGCAAAGAAAATTAATAACGGTGTGATCAAGCACGAAAAATTATGTTTTGTATTTACTGTTATCTTCTTCCCAAGTATAAGTGGAAGATGCCATTGTAACTTTTACACATATAAGAATATTATAAATTATAATCTTATACAAGTTACATGACTGCTAGGAAACACTAATCGAAACATTTATATCATATTTTTATATCATATGCTCGGTTTTACAATAAGCATTGCAGCACAGACTTTAGCTATTAGTGCATTGAATATTATAAACCATATTTCACGACCATATTTCCCGAAATCACGAACCTTTTTATGTTTCGTCAAATCTTTTTCGACATCGATTGACACAAACGTTTTCATCTCCGTCGATAACTGTGCAACTATTTACCACGCTTGTGCATAGAATGGCCAACGGACATTTCATGAAAAAACTATAAATAAATTGACGTTTTCCTCCTTGTTGCATCTTTCCCCGAGTTACCTATTTAATGATAATTCTCAAGTACTCATATAAGTACTCATACTAATCTTTAAATATTCACAGACAATCTCGTGAAAATCAAATTTTAAAGAAATTTTGTGTATGTGTAGATTACGTAAACAGATAAATTTCGAAAATTTTAATTGCTAATAAACGTATCTTAAGGAATAAAATCATTTTTTACATGTAAAGTAGTTTTCAGTTTTTTTTCTCTTAAAAATTATTCAATATATCAAACAATGTTTTATACAAAAATTTATAATAACATTATTATATCTTTATTTATCTACATTAATAATATTTTATTTTAAAAAATAATTATTTAAAAAATAATATTTTCAAAATTATTTTTTTAAAACATTATTATTGACGTAAATGAAGGTAATTTTATTATAAAATTTTTGTGTAAAATATTTTTTAATATTCTGAATTATTTTTGTAATACAACATAAAAGCTAAAAACTATTTTACGTATGAGGGGTACTTTCATCCTTTAAAATCGTTTATTGGTCGCAACTAAAATTTTCTAAATATATTTATTTATATCTATGTATTCTACGCGCGCGCGCGCGCGCGCGCGCACACACACACACACACACACAAAGTTTCATTAAAATCGGAATTCGACATTTCGAGAGATCGCGAAGTTGTTTTTGTTATCTATATATTTTTTTATAAAAAAAAAAGAGAAATTAGTTTTAAATGTATAAGATCATTAACTTAATTTGATAAATAGTTAAACAAAATAATATACAGATACAGAAAGAGAATTATCGTTTCATAAATTTTAATCGAGTTTAATTAGAATTAATGTCTGAATTTTCTACTTAGCAATTCTTTAATCACGTTTATCATGCGATGTATCTTCTCATATGTGAATAGTATCCTCACGCAATAAAGTCGGAACGGCGATTCGCGACCACTATTCCATCCGAGCAAATTCGCAATTATAATATTACGGCGTTCGACCGCGAAATAATATTAATTTCGATGTTGGAACATGAGACGCGTTACAGCTCATTAAATAATCTGTTAAACGACGCCGTAATCCTGCACCAAGAAACGCCGCTCTTTATTAAAACAGTCTGAGGTTGTATAGTATTAATTCCTCGATGGATATTAACAGCATGTTGCTCGTAACTGATAACTTTGTAACCATCATTGTATGTAACATTTAGATCAAATCGCCGCACGTTTGAGAATAATGTTAAGATATGCAAACTCTGTCTGGAGGTGTATCGTCGTGAGAATAGCAAACTCATCGGCCGTCATTCACGTCGATATCATCGTCGATCCGACGGATGTTTCGCTGGATGACCAGTGAATACGACGCATAACGAGGGGAGGGCAGCCAAGCTGGGCCAGACCACGGCTCTTAGCGATAACTATTTCAAATCGAAAAGTCATTTGTCGGCATCGGCGACATGTGAAAACCATTACAGAGTAATAATCAAGCTGCTCCCCTGAGTGTGCTCGTGCTCGCGGCCGCATTGGTACCAATACGGTACCACATGTCGAATCGCGATACGAGCGATCGGTCGAAAGCGAATTTACTGCACGTAATGACTCCGCCCTTTTCGAGTCAACGCCGAGTTCCAACAATCCCCGAAGTAAGACGTCAATTAATCGCATACGTTCGCAGCCACAATAATTAAAAGTCTTTCTTTCGAGTGGCAGAGATACAGTTTGTATTGAGATATTACAATTCGTGATTTTATATGTACAATACATATATTAATAATTATATAAACATTGATAATAGAGAAATTATTAATTTAGTCAATTATGAAGATATACATTTCAGTAAAGCACAAAGTCTCTATGTAATAATAAATTGAAAATCATATTAGTTAATTTAACTAATGCAGATTCTTATAATGTTTGATGTTTCAGATTATTTTTATACTGTTTCGGATATAAAAATTTGAAAAAATTCTTGCTTGTAAAAGCTTTAACGATGAGATTTTAGTAAAAATTATCATAAAAATTGGATTATATTTTACTTATTTTTATAGATTTAAGTTTGTCTATCAAAATTCATAATAAAAAAATCGACTGTGTCTTTAAAGTCCAACATTGTTGACAGAGACAATGCTAAAAAGCAACAATGAATATGTTTTGCATATCACAGATTTTCTTATCCCATTTAATCAGTTCTATCAACCATAATATTCTCGTAAATCTGCAGTTGGATTACCGATCAGAAATTTACTCCAAATTTTAAACCAATATAAAGTCACTATCAGAAATTTAACACCAATCAAAAATCAATCCCAAATTATATTCAACTGTCATTATGCGCAATGTTAAACCTGGTATTCTTACACCATAATCTGTTCAAATTTATACGATCGATATTGTTTAATCGTTAATATGTTTAAAATGTTCTAAAAAATAGAAAAAATAAACAATTTTCATAGAAAAGAGATCATACATTGACAGATGAAGTCATCAAATATCAGAAAAAAATTTTTTTAAATAAAATATTAGTAAGAAAATCAATTAAGAATAAATTAGTGAGAAAAATTTAATTAATTTTGAATTAAATAAACTTGAACAGATTAGCAAAGTTAAATGTTCTCAATAATATTGAACGCATTCAGTAGATTCAACTATTGAATTCACTGAATACGTCAATTATGAAGTAATAAGAAATAAGTAATTGGACTCCTATATAATTGTATATAAAAAAATAATAAATTCAAAAGAGCTAATATGGAGTCAGCGCTATAAATGCGGAAAAAATTCTTTATAAATATTATTTAATAGATAGTACAAAAATAGTATAAATTTCGGACGTTTCGGCTATCGATTTTAGCCATCTTTAGCAAACAAAATTAGTAAAACTTAAACTGATATTCTACCATAATACATCTATGTATTGTCCGTACGGAAGTACATCTCTTTGATCTTAAAATTCTGACGAACTATGTCCACTGTGAACGAATTCATAGAGAAGCACAATATATTTCAATGTTTGGATAACAAGACACGATATAGTTGCCAGTTTATAAAAATTTTTTATATCAAACAAGATTATATTCAACAATCTATATATGCAACAAAAATGTATAAATAAATTACTACAATTAATCACTATACAGCCATTTAAAAGTACAAAAAATTAATTGTTATAGAATGTATTTAACAGGTCTCTTGCTACTTATTGAATAAATTATTCGATGCAGTTAAATTTGTCTACACATTATTATATTAAGACTCGTTAATCATTCTAGTTTCTAATGAGTATACTATCATCTCGGTTAATTGGTCGCAAGCGTTAAATCACGCGTCACCGATCAAGTAGAAAATATAAAAAATAAATAAAAATTTGTCATGAACGATTACAGGTTGTTGAACCGGTGTTGGCACGCAAGTCAGGTGTATCTCAATACGCGACCAGGCAACATTCTTTCGAAAACGAGCGTATAAGTAAAAGGGCTTTGGATCGGAGAAGAAGGGACGATCCGGAATGCACTTCTGAATTATTTGCAAATCAAAAGCGTAAAGCGTTCCGCTTTGTTAATCATTACCGCGAAAATGTCTTAGACTCTTTCGTTTTTATCTCCATTTACCACTAAATGCAATAGTCTAATTCCAAATTTTATCGCAAATATATTAAGGACGCGTAAGCAAAACTGAATACTCCACGAAATCGAAGATTGCCATTAATGAAAATTAAGTCCTTTTAAGACTCCTGAGTAGTCATCACAGCCATATTGAATCAAGATGTCAGAAGTAAGAGATGACACGTTAATTTTTATTTGCCATTTATAAATAAAGACAATTTGGATAAAACAAAATGATGAGATTGCTTTAAAATATTAGTAAAAATGGACCAGAACTACGATTATCCTTCCTGACAATCAGTAAATAATCGTAAAAAGTGATAAAAGGCACATGAAGTGCTTTTATTCAATGCGCATGCGCAATTTATTTTCATTTACACGTGCCTTTTATCACTTTTTACGATTATTTACTGACTGTCAAGGGGGATAAGCATAGTTTTCGTCCGTTTTTACAAAAGCAATCTCATCGTTTTGTTTCATCCTAATTGTCTTTATTTATAAATAGCACGTAATAAAAATTAATGTGTCATTTCTCGCTTCTGGCGTGACATGATTCAATATGGCTGTGGTGACTACTCAGGAGCCCTAACTTCAGAATCTTAAGTTTATAATTTACTAATCAAAAATAATTAAGTTTTTTTACTTGCTTCAAAGTTAGCAGTAAAACAAGAGATTCTCTGCCTGTCAAATTTGATTTATTCATAATTGCTAATCTAATTAATCTTTACTTCCTATTCTTATTTCATCCTTTTCCCATGTTACTTTTCTCCAATTGTTTCTCTGTTTCACTTTCTTTCCCTCCCACGTTTTCCGTATGCACCTCTTCGATCTTCCCTGCTTCTCGTCTCCTTCCTCTTTCCTCCTTTCGCATCCACCTCCTTTCTTTGCTCCCCAGTTTCCTCACCCCACTCCCCCTCGCGACTCTCCCCGTCTCTCTTCCGTAATTCCTTCGCTCTTCCTCGTTCCCTCGTTCTCTCCTTTGTCTTTCCCGCCGCCTCCCTCTTTGTCTTTCTCGCTCTCTGACCCCTCCCTCCCCCTTTGCCACCTCCTCATTTCATTGAGAACGTCTGGTATGCGAGGGCTTTTTATACAGGAACGGAGCCTCCGCCGCCGCTGTCCGGCCTAATGGCCGGCAAGGAGCAACCCGGGAGGCTACTCGTAAGGACTTTCGTGAGCCGCAGAAGGGGCCACGACGAGATGTGGCCTTCAACTTGCAGCCAAGGTTTTGAAGCTCGTGCATGCACGAACCCCGGACCCATCTATCGAAAAGGAAGCGAATAAAATGTTCCCATGAGGATTATCGTCAAGGTTGGCTTATCTTTAGTTATACTTTCAAGATACCGAGTCCATTCATAAATTTATACGTATTTATAACGTGTATTTGACTAACCATTGCATTTGCTTTGATTAATCATTGACACAGATAAGATGAAAGTCGTAAAATAGTAATAAATGTTTGAAGAAATGTATATCATTGATTGACAAAATAATTTTTATCTTGTTTGCTTCGAAATTCATTAAAAGCGAATCAGCCTTATGATACGTGTCGATTCTTAGAATTCTGCGAATCTCTCGAAGATGCTGTATCATTGATTATGGAACATGCAATGGCATGTTTAAGACTTCATTGAGGCCTTTTACTCCCTCCTTACTGCTTTAATGACGATCCATTTAAAAACTATAAACAGCCTTACATGTCGATGTAAAGCGAATAAAAATTATAGTTACGCTAAAAGTTAGTAATAGATTTTAAAGTATATATATTATTTCATTAATTTTATCATTGAAATAATATATAAGTTTTAAATTATAGTATTACATCATTTTAAGTGACTATTATCTTATAGATAAATTATACTTTCAGTAAAAAGTAAATTGTACTAAATTTTATCAATGCTAAAGAAACAATTTTTGTCGATAAAGTAAGAATGATTATCATACGACAATCTCATTTACCAGAAATGTAAAGAAAATTTTACATAAGTAGGCACATATCCCTACATGAACTTGATAATTCCATAAAGTTGACTAGAATTCTAGCGTATGATATTATACATTTTTCTCCGTGTACTGAAAAATAAAGTGACGAAAAAGAAAATATTTTATAAAAAAAATATTTTCTTTTTCGTCACTTTATTTTTACAATAATTTATTCGCTTGATCCTTTTAGGGGGTAAGAAACGTTGATACTTCTAGTGTTAAAACTATTAGGAACTTAGAAGTCACCCTCGCGCTCGCTTTCCACGACGCGTAATTTGCAATGAGATATTTGCCTATCGGTATCTCGAATACCGAGCGAATACAGAGACATAAAAGACACGGAGAAAAACGCCGATGTGGGATATTCGCACGGCAGTCAGCGCGATGTTTCCGCAATACGACGCGGCACGTAACGCTGATTGCACGTGTACTCGCGCGCGGTTGCAAATCACGGTCCATGTGCAAAATGCATCGCGCTGTGCGGTGCGTTTCTGATCGCGGGAGGCCTTCTTCGCGGTCTCTCACGAAGGCGAACGAGGAGTAAGAGCCTTCTCCATCATGCGCAGACATCTATGGACATTCTTGGACGTCTCTCGGGCACAGCGGCGGATTTAAATTGTGTTCCTTGAAAAAAAAATTGTCACAGTTCTTAATGTCTAAAAAAAATGTCTTAATGTCTTAAAATGTTTTGAAATTGAAATGAAAAAGAAAAGAAATTAATTGCGTTCAGCAGATTATTCTCTCCAACTTGATGAAATAATAAGTTTCTCAAAATTATTGCGCGAATTTACAAATAAATGATACTTTGTCCAATAAAAATATGTATCCTTCCGTGGATTATTATTTCGTATAAAAAATTAAAAAATTAGCTTTTCTTACTGTATATTGTCACCGTTTTTTCCATACTAACATTCGGAGCACCCAACTTGAAACCAAGAGGGATTAGGAGGAACCACTGATTTAAATCTCCATTTTCCTTTTATCCTCATTCCACGACCTCAGGATCTCTAAGCCTCGCAAAGATGAAGTCTTAGTTGCAAATAAGGTTTGCACTTGTAACAAAGACGGCCATTGAGTCGACGCGGGAGCTATTAATTGCGATTGCTAAGCAAATGTGCGCGCGCGCACGAGACAGGATTCGCGAAACCCGTACTCTCGTGAAACATGCGTGGTCATCCTTCTCCACCTATCCCTCTCTCCGCACGTCCTTCGTAACGGACTGTCCTTCCTTCGCTGGCAATTCCTTCACGAGTCTCGCCGAAACATCCTGCCTGCACCGGCTAACGCCTTTTCCACGTATAAGAGTCTCGACGACGCCGATCCCGGGCGCGCTCGCACTCGCGCTTCGCGCCACACAAAGCCGTGGGCACCATCGCACCGTCGCCGGCCGCCGGCTCACATGTAAATCACGTGTGCCACACACGAGGCGCGCGGTATTAACCGGTGGAAAGAACCCCGAGAACGCGAGAGAAAGAGAGGGAGGGAGAGAGAGAACAAACCGACATCGGATCCGGTAGACGCGAGAGAAGCTCGCATTCCTCGGAGGATGTGAGGTACGGTGTTATATAATACCACCAAATGCGCAGGAATGACGTATTAATTTGATTGTTACCCTCTAAATTTAACAGAAACTGGAGAACTAAGCACGAAAGCACATTGAGAAGATGAAACAGTTTCTAAGAGGAAATAGAAGAAGATACAGATGTCACGCTTACAAAAAAAAATCCAGCAGTAATAAACTTTGTATTTTTTGTTAATGTAATTTTTCGAAATTCCCACAAGTATCTATTATTCGTAAGAAGGAAAAACTAGTAATACATTAACTTTTAAAGCACAATTATTTCATTAAAACTATTTTTCGACTTTACGAGGAAAGGTTTTCTTGAAATTTTCTCAAAAGTACATAAGCACATCTTACTACTAGACATTTTTTGTTTAACAAGTGATTGTAAATAACATTCATAGCAGGAATACAAGAAATATGAGCCGTTTTCTGTGACTGACGTCGCGAGTTAAAGGTTAATTATAAATGGCATTTAAATGTCATTCACACAAGTCTCAAGATTTTAAAGTGTGTGTGTGTGCGTGTGTGTGTGTTGCATAATATATTAACATGTTCTATTATATATTATAAATAACATATATAAAAAATATAAATAATAAGTAAATCATAAATAATATAAAAGTCAGATATAGTTATGAGAACAGTAAATGATGGTAACACATACTTTAACATGAAAAGATTCTGAGAACTCATTTTTAGCTTAAAGACGTATAAGAAGAAGAAGAAAAACAAGAAAGAAAGAGACAAGTGTTGTTACCAATGTGATACTAGCGTGCCAGACAGGTTGAGTGAATCAAGGATGCATACCAATTGCAAGGATGCATCCGTTGTAAATTGATGAGGAAGAACAACGGTTGCCCGCGACAGTACGTGAGTCTGCGAACGTCTAATCGAAGTTCCCTACAGGAATCCGTCACGAGAAATTAATTGTTTGCAAAAAACCAATTTTTACGTCGAAATATTGATCTTTAAAATAACTCGTTGATTTCTAACAATTTTAATAAAATCTGTTATAACTTTTGCAATGTTAATAAAATTGTAAGAAACAAAAATTTTTTTAATATAGTGGTTTCGTATTTCATAATTATATACATCTAATTTTTAAATTACGTCTTTTATGATAAAATAATTAGGTATTTGTTCTACATGCTATTTAATTCAAATATACATAACACAAAATATTTAAATACACAAATTAATGATAACGATTTTTTTTCCTTAATTTGCTAGATGGAAGAATAGTTGAACAAGTTTGAATAAACAATAAACTACCTATAAACATCATACAGCGTGATAATGTTTGCACCTAAATATGTGGGCGTGAGAAACGGCCTGATAAGTACACGATTTTTCATATGATTACCTTGGATCGCGAGCGTGCCGTTCGAGGTTGTCTGGTCGACGTAGGCGTGCAATACCACATGTGGCATTCTCTTTTTATTGCAACAACCATTTATTACTTCATTTAATCATATCGATATTACAGCGCACCTTTATTCTTCCTTCACTATATTCTTTCGTAATCTGGTGAGAGAGAGAAAATCGACTTCCTTATTAACCTTCCGTCTGCAATCTGGATCTTTATTGGCATAAACAAACTGTCAAACTTCACTTTCAAAGGAGGATGTTAAAAAAGAACCGATTTTCGGCCAAAAAGAAGTAAGTAAAATGGATATTTTTTGTTAGATTTGACTTCCTGGATAAAATTATTAAAAAGAATATTGAAATTTGGTACACCGTGTTTGTATTTAAGTTTTGAGGTGTTTCCCAAACGCTACGACCTTTTTAATAATTTTGTCGTATTCAGAAAATAAAAATCTACAAAAAAATTGTCTTTTATTTATACCTTTTTGAATAAAAATCGACCTTTTTTTAATATCATCCTTTCTCTAAAATAAAAGAGGACGGAGTTTTCCTGACGGTTTCCCCTCTTAAAATAACCGTATCAAAAACTATATTTGATAATATAATAGAGGTGTTGAAAAGTAACTCTTACTTTTCATTTTTTGAAGGAACATTAAGAAACTTGGGCTGTAGACAAAAAGACTCAGATTGCAGACAGAGAGAGTAAAAATATGATTACAGACCGCTAATGTTCCATTTATACGGGATACCTGTTTAATCGCTTAATGCACAAAACGATATTATACGAAAGATGGAAATAAATTTTGTGTTTAGATAAAAAGTCTTAATTAAATTAAATAAAAAAATCATCTTCCTTTATTATGACTCTGCACAATCTCACAGACTTTATGCATCTATTACCAACTAAAAAATTCAATAGTTAGAAGTAGATGTCTATTACTTGCGACTTTTACAATATTTGCATCGTAATTTCTCTCCACGGAGCAAAGTCACATCACACGAGAAGCGTTCTTCACGAGGAAAAGAAAAAAGCGCTGCCAATGTTCGTTCGTTCATTCATTCATTCATTCATTCATTCACGTAATATTTTATTCGTGAGAGAGTCGCTATGTATCCAGCACTCGATAGGATGTTCACAAACATTCGCGGTGCGTTGGCGAACGTGAAACTCACCATGTTTGTTGATCGTGAGGAAGGATTCGCGCAATAGAGTGAGACTGCCGACTCTTCGGCGCGCGAGCGAAAAAATACGGCACGTGTGTTCGATTAGCCAGCTCCTTTGTCGTAGCCAGTAATCATGCACCACCACCACCAGCATCGGAAGCTGTCATTCACGAGCCGAGAGAGATCACGCCGCGCTGATCTTGCTGGCGGAGCATCCCAGACGAAGCCACACCGTCATCCGGTCATGCTGCGTATGATACACACCCGCAGCGCAACGCGAGTATCATGTTTTATTTATAGCCGGCGACATGCCGTCTTAACAATGCTCTTCCCTCGAACCATTTTCCGCGAAGAGATAAACGGTGCAACGCCTCTTGATCCCTCAAATTTTTTTCCTTAACGCCACTCAATTGTAGAACGTAATGACGCGTAATCGATTGAGAATATTATTAGAAAACTTCTTCCTCTCCTAACCTTTGAATTCTGAATTATTTTCAATTATTATAGATGTCGTATGATGTAAGCTTCAATAAGTCTTTAATTCCTCGAGTAATGATAATGTCAGATGCTTCAATCTGCGGAGGACACTTTGAGTATCCTACAGCATCTTGACGATGAGAAAATCAAGATCATGCCACGCCATTCTCTCTCAGTTTATATTTTTATCACTGCGTGACGTAAGGGCGCGAAATTATCATTCAGTACCCGAGGCGCCGCCATGAGGGAGGCTCGATCTCGAAGTTTCGCCTCGGTAGAATTTCATCGCACATCCCTCGCGAAGCGGTGCATATTTACGATTCGATACCGTTAGATATCCCTTCTAACTTTATTCTTAAAGTTGCCTTGCGGGTATCATCGCCAAAACATGTCAACATTGTTTCAACGAAGAAAGCGGGCGTGTCTTGCTGCAAAATGCATTGCATAATAATTGATAGATATCCTTATGTGAATTATACTTGCTTCGGTATACCGAAAAAATAATCGTAGAACATTTCTAGGATATAATTCTACTGTCTGGTCTATATAAATATGTCAATATAACTCACATAAGGGTATCGTTCCAATTTTAGTATATGAACTATAGTTTATGCGAGTTATATTGACATATTTATATAGACCAGACAGTAGAATTATATCCTAGAAATGTTCTACGATTATTTTTTGAGAACTTTGGAATATTATTCAAAAATACATGTAAAATATAAGAGATGTTCTATTAGATGTTAAACTTAATTCCTGCCGTTTTTCGTCTCCAAAATTGATTTGTTTCGAAGGAAAGATGAATGAATACCTCATCAAAGTAATTTCCTCCATTTTTTACTTCATTACTAATTAATAATACTTTATTAATAATATTTTGATTAAGGTATTTCCCTTCGAAACAAATTAATTTTGGAGACGAAAAACGACAAGAATTAAGTTTAACACCTAATAGAAATATACATATTCATAGTATGTTTAATTGAGACTGTTCTCCTAATTCTAGGAAAGTCCAGAGAATGTTGTATCAAATCATCAATAGTATATTCTCAGAGATATTCTATGTTATTAACAATTGATTGATTGCTACAAATATTTCTAGAACATTTGTTATACCTTATACGTATCTTTTGAAAATATTCCAAAGTTTCCAGAAAATATTTATAGAACATTTCTAAAATATAATTACTTTTTTAGATATTAATATCTGCAATTATTGATCTTTCATTGTTTTTTATTATTCATTTCAAACAATTATACAATTCTTTAAAAAGATTTAATAAATAAAGCTTTTTGATATATAAAATCGTAATAGCAAAAGAAGTGCTAATCAAATCTCAAGCGCGAAATTGGAAATGCTTGACAATTTATAACAAGTTTTAATAAATATAATAATAATGGAAGTTTTTATATAGGAATTCGTATCGATTTTTCAATACTGCATTTGTTTTAAATTGATTCTAATTGCATGTATGGTCGAAAAAATTCTCCCAAGACTCGCAGTAATGTTATCAGTTCTAAAGTGGATATCGGATACCTTTGATCCAAACAACATTATCTGCTTTGCTGGAAAATTGCTAGGAAGTGTATTGGTTCGACGGCTATCATTACAGTGCGCGCGTTTGCGCAGGTAATGCTGCTTTTTCGCGCGGCTTTTTACCAAAAGGATGCTTCGCCCGGTCGGGGATCAATCTTGTCCGCGGCGAACTCAATAATCCTTTTCGGACGCTGCCGTACAATGTTAGCAATTTAATGGGGGTTCATTGTACCCGAATACCCGCGCCTCCCATAGTGGTCGTTAATCAACAACCGGGGGGTAAAGAACTGGCGAATTTTGAAGTATAACATCGAGGTGTCGGTGAGAACTGACAATTATTTAACTTAATTACTATACTCGTATCTAAATAATACTTGTTATGAATTTCTTGAACTATGAATTTTTAGACTAAGGAAATACTATTTAAAATTTTTCAGGACTTGAGAATTTTTTTCTTATTCAAATTTTATCTATTTATATTCTAAAGGGAGAGAAAAAGAGAAACTTAATTTACTATATAAAATTCTTCCATTTTCAATTAATTGAAAAAAATTATTTAATTTCAATTCTTTTAATTTTACTTTTTCGTACTTCAAATTCGAGATATGCATCTTTTAGAACGCTTTGTATCGGGAATAATGATTTATTCTCTACGTTACATTGTAAATAAATAGCAATTAAAAATTAAAAATGTGTTGTAAATAATAGATTTAATCTAAAATCTAAAATTTCAGCAAATATATGGTCATTTAAATATCAGGAATGTTGATTGAGCAGTTATTATAATTGGTCATTAACTATCAATAAAAATCACTGATTATCAATAACAATCATTAATTATCAATAACAATTATATTAATAATTCGACGATTTAAAACATTTTCAGTTATAGGATCAGTGCTAAATCTTCCTGGCAATTTCCGAGAGAGGATCGCATCCCGGCATGTTCGATAATTGCTCGATCCTTCGTTGTAGCCCACGAGCGGACCCGAAGTGGAAACTGGACCCGTTGCGTTTAAAGAGCTCGAGACACCAAAAGGATCAATTTAGAAATCAGTCGCAGCCGGTCTGGTTAAACCGGTCGCTCCTGCTCCTCGCAATTCCTGAATCGCTAGAAAAAAATCCACTACGAAAAACGCTAAACTAACTACTTGGCACGTTGCTAATACCGCATAACCGATAAAATGATTACTAAGTCTCTGGTAATAGCGAAAGTAATTAGGACGAGTTAGTGTCAATCTCTCTCTTATTGTCGTGCCTTTCCTGGTTAATCCAGTTTTCATTTTTATCATTTACTGTTGAATTCTTATCGCGCAAATAAACTTCTGCGTGCAATTGTCGTTGGAATTTTAATTATTCAGACCTGTTAGGAAGAATCATTTAGAGTTCTAGATTGTCGTAGTGGAATTCTTAAATTGGTATAATGTTTTTTTAAATACAAATATTAAGTTCTACCCATGTCTCATAAATTGTCAAAAACAAAAATGTTTTCTGTACACGGAAAGAACAATTTCGCAAAAGTATCTAAAAATTTGAATACATCTAAACATTTAAATACAAAAGTAATTTATTGGACTGTTAAAATAATTATATAAACACTTACGCTGATTGTGAGAATATCAAATTTTTTGCAATATTGCTCACTATACTTGAATTTTATCTACATAATTATTTTAGTTACATAAAGTTATTTTTAGATTTGTATCTAACTAAATTTTTAAATACTTCAGCAAAATTGTTTTTTCCATATGTGGTATGTTTATGGTAAAAAGAGATAAAATATTACAAAGATTACTTTAATAATTTTACAAAATGTCTATATTAAAATAGAGACGAAGAAAAAGGAAAGCATCAATCTCCCGTAGCATCTCGAAAATTTAATAGCACTACAGTTTCGATACTTTGTTTCTTTAGAGCATTTCTAAACTGACAGAGCATCGACAGGTATCCGAGACTGGATGAATAATGGTATCGGTAACGATACGCGGCGAGGGGTTCCTCAGGTTATCGATCGTCGCGGGATACGTCGCAAGGCCGCCACCATTGACCATTAATTTAATTGCGGAATCGCGACGGCAGGATGTGTGCTCCGAATGCAACGGTGATTGTTTCGACGCGGTACGCCGGTGCATCCGACGCAGGAATCCGGCGACGCGGGGGGGCCCCGTCGCGCACGCTTCGGAATCCTGCGTCGTGCGAACGGGCCGTAGGGCCCCCGAGACGCGAGCCCGAGGAAAAAGGGATCGCCACGAAGGATCTCTGGTTCTGGACACCGCCCCATTTTCAGCACGAGCGAAAAGCGAGTCTGAAGGCATTTAAAATTTCAGAGAGAAGTACTTGAAAAAAGTTACTGATACTTTTACACGAGTTATCTTTATACATCCAAATTATTTATACAATATTAATATTTCAATGATATACACATGTATAGCGTATCTAATAAGTGACACGTATTACATTAGAAATTTATATTCATTAGACTAATAGTTTCTATTTTTGTTATATTTAAGATACCAGTTTTGCATTGATATTTCTTTTCGGAAGGGTTGTTTATTAATCTCGATTTAATAGATACTATAAGCTAGTCTTGCAAAAGATATGTTAAAAAATCCTTTATACACTCAAATATTTTCTTTTTGTAAATTCAGAATGCATGCGAACATCCGACGGAATGCCCAGATACGACCGGACCACTTTCGTTTCCGTCCCTTTATTCCTCGCTGCGGTATTTCTCGGACTTCCCTCGATCGCATGTCGAACTTCTCAACGCGACCGCTTATGCGAAGTTCGGACCATGGCAGTGATATCCATTCATTTCGCCGGTATTTGGATGCTTGGGGCAGAGAGCGAAGGCGATGAGCAGAGAGAGCCGGAGAGGAATCCGATAATCTCTTTAGCAGGGTGTCACGTAGGTGCTGCAGTTACGCGGCAAGTTTTTTCGTTTATCACATACGAATCGGGGAGGCCTTCTTCCTTCCAGCCGGACCGTGGGATCAAACAGGATTTCACAGACGAGGCGCGGTAACCGAATACACGCCGATCCCGAAGCCGTCCCGAAGTCCATCGAGAGGTGCGTTTCGGGCCCCGAGAGATGTAGGTACTTTTCCAAGATCGATTTGCCGAAGGAGAATTCATTTTACCTTGACGCAACGTTTCGTCACGCACTTCGCGGTAGCCTAAGCTAAGTGTTGCTAATCGCGTTGCTCGTATTTTCGTACGAGTTTGGCCTCGGTACTTCGGTCCGTGATATCCAGTATTATATTTTACTAAACCGAGCGTTTATTCGAAAAAAAAAAAAAAGAGAATTTCTCTTTAGATTACTATTTGAGATGTTATAACTCCGTTTATATTTTTATTCAGAACTGATACACGGAAAAAACGGTTTTGCTAAAATATTTAAAAGTATTTAATTTAGTTAGATACAAACCTGGAAATAATATTATGTTAGACATCAAGATAATTACGTAGACGCTCAAATTAGTTGAGTGTCAAAACTTTCTGCAGCATTGCTCATCATGCTCGAGTTTTCTATATATTTTGATAGTTCAACAAAATTATTTTCAGATATGTACATTGAGAAAAAATTTACTAAAGCTTATTACATATTTTTTTCAACAGTAATAACTAAATATGCACTTATAGTAAATAAATATTTGGCTCAGTAAAAATAATAGTTAAATTAAATTAATAGTTCTTGTATCATATATACATATTTTTTTAATTTAGTAAATATTTAATTAGTACTATTCAAACAAAAATATTTCATTTAAAAAATTTAGTAAATTCTTCCGGTATAATCAAAATTATTATATTTTAGATACTTCAACAAAATCATTGTTTCCGTGTATAAATAAGAAAAATATATAGAAGAATATTTGCGATTTTTTTTTGACTCATCTAATTTTTATACGATAGCCGTCAGCACGGTTTC
Organism: Trachymyrmex cornetzi; assembly: GCF_001594075.2. Lineage (NCBI taxonomy): Eukaryota > Metazoa > Arthropoda > Insecta > Hymenoptera > Formicidae > Trachymyrmex > Trachymyrmex cornetzi. Next base: position 2,445,183 of record NW_017296741.1, on the reverse strand, counting down.
TCACGCTCTTGGCGGTTTCATAGTCGGCCTGCTTCCTTCTCGCCAGTTGCGCACAACAAATAGCGCTATCGGTCCTCGTACTCGCGCTTGGAGGCGCAAGAACTATAGTAACACTCGCAACGGGTGATTGTCACCTGGCCGTAGGAGTGCTAGACCGTGGAAGCGTCTTATCGCCTGCGACGTGCTACGTTTATCGCACACTGGGCAGGTAAGCCCGAGCGAGCGTATCTCCGTGTTACGACCGTACAGACTGTTGTTTGTACCGTAGTGATGACCAATAATCGTAAGTCGGCGATAGTGCGTACGGCGTACTGGAAGAAAATGGGTCGCGCGCGTATACAATTATATACGACTGCAGACATGACTGAACGGTCTTTAAAAATGACGGCAGCAATTTAAAAACCCGTAAAGTCTAATTCATTCGGTGGTGCAATCGGACGGATATTTCTAAACCGGTTTTTTGTACGCCTTCCAGGAGTGCGTTCGCTTTGGTGCTCGCAGCGCTTGTAAAGCCCATTCTACAATTACATAAGTGTAGTTGTAAGTGGCTGTATTTGTAAAAATTGACCAATCACAGCTGAATATTTTCTTCATATCCGACTATGATTAGTCAATTCTTACAACTACAACCATTTACATATAACTACGCTTGTGCAATTGTAGAATGGACTTAAGCAACATTTGTCCTTGTTTAATATAAATAACATTTTAATTTATTATAATTTATTATATTAAATTTATTTAATATAAATAACAAGGAAATGATGTTTACAGCGTGTGAGCGTACAAAGCGAATGCATTTCAGATGCAAGAACAATAATAGCCATTAAGTGCCGGTCTTTTAAGTTGCTCTTTAAATTCCTCGGGGAACTTTAAAGCTTTTATAAATTATATATAAATTGAAGTAAGATGATTCCTTGTATTACAATTAATTAAAAAGACAAGTAAATTAAGGCAATTAGGAATCGGCGCTGTAATTGGTGCGCTTAAATAACTAACAGACCTTAGTGTCTTGAAATGTATTTTACATTAATGCATGTATGTACACGTACGTTTCGGCTAAATTCTAGCCTTCTTCAGCGTGGAAACACGATGAGTTTTCGCTATGCGATCTGCACACGTGGGAACCTTTGGTTATCTCCCATACATTTTACCATGGCCAGTTGATATGCTGGATGGTCTCATGGAGATTGAGACCTCAGGATCACGTATACAGAAAAATGATAATAACGTGGTATAAAGTCCAGATAAAATTATATAAAATGATATAATGTAAAACGTATTGTAAAGTGGACGATATAAAATTAAAAATAGACAATGATCTTGATAGTTGCGTATCACATATTAAAAATTTTAATTAATTTAAATGAATTTTTATAAATTACACGCTCTTTTATTTCTTCGTTTATTATATCGCTAGGGTGAATAATATCTTTAATGAATTTTATGGATATTTTCCCTTACAAAGATGTAATATTAGCCAATTTAATACTGACTAACTTATTACTGAAAGATAGTAATTAATTACTTATTTGGAGTACTAAAAACTAAACAACAGTGCTTTTAATACTTAAAAAGAACAATTAATTAATACTTGTCTTTCAGTAATAAATTTATCAGTATTAAATTTCTGTAAGGATTATATATTTGTTGCAAATCTACGATTGAATTATAATGTTACATATACTGAGAAATAATTCACGCAAAAAAATATTTTGCTGCTTCAGCTAGAATTATAGCTGTTTTTTATATCTGATAGAAAATTATGTATCATACAAATAGAATTTATAGCACAAATCTAAATTCTATCTAAATCTAAATACATATCCAATATCGCAGTACTTGCTAGAAATTTATCTATTTTAGCTATTTTTCGTACTTATATAATTTTCGCTATAACTGCAAGATCATTTTTTCTAGTGAAATGTTTTGATTAAACTTACAAAAAGGTTCAACAAGAATAGCATTTTGATGAGATTAAACAGAATTTCTAGCTTCAAAATAACATTTTTGTTCTTTAGTTGATTCAATCAGAACATGTTTTTCAATAATATAAAATTAATTAAAGTAGCTAATGGCGTCGCGATAAGTGATGAGAGCCACTTGCTCGTGGAAGATTATTCTTACACGGTGTACGCTGTTTCGATCCTAACACACCGTGAAGTGTGTAGAGACGACAATTCTTCGAAAGCCTTGAATATATTTACCCATGGACCAGGTCACTGTCTCAATACTCCCGCCATTCAACTAGAAATTCTCAACCTGTGGGAATGTTCAGGTAGGCATGAAGAAGAAACTGACTGAAGAGTGCAACGTTTCTCTAAAATTCTTTAAGAATACATGGATTTTTGAATGATGCCTCGCCGACAATACCTCCCAAAGTGCTCGTTGATCTCAAAAGACGAACAAATGAACCTGAAATTCCGACAGGTTCCCAGGAAATTTAGCGCCACGGTCGAATCTAGCATAGCCACGCGATTGAATGATAATATCGACCGCAAAATTCCTTTTTTCAGCAGATCGATTGATAAACGAAATACACGAATCGTAATGCTTGAAAAAGAATCGTACTGCATCACACATCACATATGCATGTAAAACATAGCAATTCGCACGTTCTCGAGCGCGGATATGTATATAGATATCCGCGCGCAAGAACAAGCAAACGACAATAAAAAAATGGAAAAATATTGGAGGAAGTGGGTGGAGGAGAGGAGCAGAACGAGAGGCGGTCACCGCGAAATGACGGCGATCTCCAATGTCACACAGAGGGCCGCCGCGCCCGGCGTCCCTTCTTGAGGACGAGGAGAAGGAAGAGAGGCTTTGGCCGGCTCGTGTTTCGGTTTTCGGTATTCCGAGAAATATTTTCATGTGCCCTCCGCGAGCGGGATCTTCCTCTTTCCTACTTCTTTCTCCTCGCGTCTCCCTCTCGCACCTATCCTGTTCTGTTCGACGCAAGTTCGGCGGACTGCGTTGTCGGGGGTGGATGCGATGCACCAGCACCACCGTCCGTGGGACCTCGGAGGGATAACCAGAGGTATCCAATGACCAAGAATCCCTGACGCGGTAGGTTCGACCGGATGAGGAATATACTGTTCATGCTTGCCGACTATGGATTACGAATGCTTTTAAGCGGTATGCTTTTAAACGAGTTGAATTTATCGCCGTGAAATCGCGCTGGAAAGAGAGGGGAGGAACAAATCTAAAAAATGAGAAAGTTATTCTATGAGAAGAGACGAGAGTGAAACCACCTTGTTTTGTGGTGAAAAAACTTTTCAGTGTTTATGGAATATTTTAAGCCCTAATCTCTCTACAATGTGCTCTTTATATACCTTCTATTTTATTTTTCTTTTTATTTCTTACCTTTTTACTTCTTGTCCTGTTTCTTTTGTTTTCTATTACCTGAAATAGAGGCATCGAGTGACTTGCTGTTCGGTGCGATTGATTCGCGATCTGTAGATCCAGTTTCAATATCATCTGCACTCATATACGCAATTTTTCGCGTTTGAAGAGCTGAAAATGGCTCCATCTGGTGATTAAGAGATCATCGATCACCAGCGCCGTTCAGATCCAGCATTAAACTGTAGGTTCTATGTATTAGTGAATATATGTATGGATCCCCTAGGTTGGGAATTGGACATTAGGCTAACGACCTAATTCCGGAAAAAAAATCTATTGTTACGGAAATCTTACGAGAAATAGGCCTTGTCCCGCCTTGGGATGTTGCGCCATCGAATGAATGAGACGAATGATATTCGAGACGAACTTCAGAAGAGAAAAAACGTGAAGCATATTTATCGATAAAACGCAGAGGAAAAAAGACAAGAAATTTTTCCGACAAGAGTGTTATTAGATTTTCTTGCTGTATTAAAGTAAACTTTAATCACCTGATAAATTTTTTTTAAATTTTTTCTTTAATTAAACTCTTAATATTTAGCAAAACTTTTTAAGTTCGAAGAACGTATTAGTGGGAAAATCACGTATTCAGTAACTTTTAAATATACATAAAATATGGATATTTTCTTTTTTTTTCTCAAGAATTAGAAAACTTATCGGATTCCAAAATCGAATTGTAAAAAAATATATGTGGTCAATTAATAGCAAGCTTCAGAGCCTCAGAACTCGGTTCGGAACAATGAGGTCGAGTTAACTCGCACGCAAATCGTAGAGTAACACGTATGAAGAGACTGCGCATTCGTGCAAACGTATTCTTCTAATTCCGCGAAAGCCGGTCACGGCATTTCCCAGCACAATGCCTTGCCAAGGCACAAAGCTCGCGTTTGCCGGTTCTAGGTGCGATCGACCGACCCGAGTCGATCTATTCGAGACTTCGCGTCTCAATGAATAACCCTCGTCCATAGAGATCTGCGTATACGATGCCGAACTGAATCTTATTCCTCGAAACGTACCGGAGACGCTTTTATGCGGCAGAGAGAAGAAAGAGAAAGAGGTAACCGCTTCTTTCATCATTCAGTCAAATGTCCACAAAGTAAATTCTTCAATCTATAATTACGTTAATTACTATAATTAACAATATAATTATAATAATTAATAATTATATTGATTATTATAATAAGTAATCAAATGAATTTTTTTCTGTTAATTCTTTAATTATATATAATTAAATTTAATAATAATATTAAATCTATTTTTAAGAGAATAGCAAGTGGGGAAGGGAATATGAATATCTATAGAGTTGTGTTGAGAAATGTCGGGAATTAAACGTACATATTTCTTGGACTCCGCGTATCAACCTCGCAATTCATTACCGTGATTAGCGAATTAGCGATTAATCGTTAAAGCAATGGCAACTTTGTAGAAGAGACGAGATATCGAAAAGCCCTAAACGATATTAATTTTTTATTTTTTATCCGTGCGTATTTCCGAACAAAAACGATAATTAAAGACTTCCCATTTATTTTTATGCATATCTTTTTATTTTGCGAATTTAAACGAGATGTGAATACTTTTTTAATATCATCCCTTCTTTTTCGCGAAGAAGAAGAGAAGCAGAACGAAGTAAAATCGTAATAATATAATATATCAGACACGCAGCAGTGTGAAATTCCGATTCTTTTAGGAAAAAAATATAAAAATTGCGAATATAATATTCAGCTATCGCAATTAGCTATTATTGCGCTTGACGAATCAATTATGGAATTATTTGGAATGGATTCCCATTCGAATTATTCAATTATTCCCTAGATTTCTATTGTGTTTTCTAAAAATAATATATTAATTCCGATCGAAATCTATTCCAATTTGTTCCATGAGTCTAGATTCAGAGTAGCGAAGTAACTTTTCTCTATACTAGAACGAAAACGTGAAAAATGATAAATTTTATGTATGTATATGTACATATGTACTTATACACACATACATACAAAAAATTTTTACTTTTCACGTTTTCGGTTAGGAAAAAGTTACATGATCGCTAGCGATCTATGGAACAAGTCGAAATAATGGATTTCGATCAGAATTATTTAATTATTTTCTAAATTTCTATCATGTTTAGGAAAAACGGAATAATTCTGATCGGAATTCATTCCGACATGTTCCATGATATGTACCCAGATTCGTTTTCGCTAACATTATTAAACAATACATAGTCGGAATGACATATATCTTAACTTCTAAAATCTCGAATTTTAACACTTAATATCTGGATTCATGAGGCAGACCGCCGCATTTTTTTGCCAAATTCTTTCATTTTGAGTTGAAAACGCGTCAGATGAGTGTATTTTCGTTAAGATTTTAGGTGGGGTATGCTATTCTAAATAATTACCCAAATAAAATATAAACACATAAATGCGACACATATAAATATAAATACGACACGTAAATACGACGACACATAAATAAAATATAAATACAAATAATTAATCGAAAGAAATGCAAATTGCATCCTTTTTTTATAAAACTGTGCATGTTTTCATTTGATATACGTACTCATTTTGCGTGTTGCTTCAAAGTTACCGCGATGCAAATGTTTAAAATGGCCGTATCTGGATATGCGCAGAATGGTACGAAATTCGTCTCGAAAACAAGTACACCTTTAATACTTCCACGGTCCACCAGAGAGAAATCTATTTCCACCTTGCACCAGAGAGAAACCTGCTTCCACCATGGATAGCTGCTCGAGAATCGCAAGCTACGTGAATCGATATCTCAGCTCGATTCGCGGCGAACCGTGATTGACTGGCGTATGGTTGGCAGTACTGAATGCAGCCAAGCGATGTAGTGACGCTGCGTACTTCACTCTCGGATGTTTCTGATTCAGTTTGTGTATTTTTCGACCTAACCTTCAAGAGCTGTGGTTTTGCTGTCCGCAAATTACTTTAAAACTGTAAATTTCAAGATCTAATCGTACACGTAAAAAGCTAGTGCTGCAAGATGTCGGAGCGTAAGGTTTTGAATGTAAGTACGAGACGAATAATTGCTTTTCACCCGTGTTTACCTGTATATGCTTTGATACCCTGTAGTGTTGATCTGTACCTTCATCTTTCTTATTTTTTTATATTTTAGAAATATTATCCGCCGGATTTCGATCCGTCGAAGATCCCGCGCATGAAACTGGCGAGAAATCGCCAGTATACCGTGCGATTGATGGCGCCGTTTAATATGCGATGCAAAACATGCGGTGAATACATCTACAAGGGCAAGAAATTTAATGCCCGTAAGGAGGACGTCGAGGGCGACGATTACCTGGGCATACGCATTTACAGATTTTACATTAAGTGCACCCGCTGCCTGCAAGAGATATCCTTCAAGACAGATCCGAAGAACACGGATTACGAAATCGAGGCAGGTGCCACGAGAAATTTTATGGCATTGAAACTAGCCGAGGAACAGGCACAAAGGGAAGAGGACGAGGAGAAAGAGGAAGAGGCCACCAACCCGATGAAGCTCCTGGAAAAGAGAACACTTCAATCTAAGCAAGAATTGGAGCTGTTGGAATCTTTGGAGGAATTAAAAGATTTAAATCGTAGACAGCAAACTATAGATTATGATCAAATGTTGGAACAGTACGACACCGAAGCTGCTAAGCAGAGAACAGAAAAGGAACAAGAGGAATTGGATGAACAATACATTAAATCTGTATTTGGCAAAAGGCAATTAACTGGAACTGTTGTAGAAGAAGAAATTGAAGAATTGGAAGAAAAAGAAGAAGGGGAAAGTGTACAACCTCCTACTAAAATACTTAAAACAAACGAAGCAAATGACAAAGAAACAGTAAGATTTTAATCTTCATACATTTTATTTATCGTTTGTTCTTATATTGTCTGCTTTTTCTATTTAGTAAATTTTATTGTTTGTTACAAGAAAAATTTAATTGGGGACATTAAAGCTCAAAATAACTATTGATTATTTGCAGGAAAATTTTGGGCATTCTTCAAAACCTGCTAAAGCATCATTGTGGTCAGAAAATACGGGATTATCATCTGGTAAAAAGAATTCATCTACTTTAGTTAAGAAAAGTAATATTGGAATAAAGATAAATGCCAAGTCGTCACAAAGTAAAACATCCAAGATCGAAAATACTGTTTTTTCTGATAAGGAAACAGTTCTACAGTCGGACAAAACACCTAACACTTCAACAAGTACATCGAATACAGTAAATATAGACACGAAATCTGATAATGTTGGCAATGTTCTCCCATTACGGTCTCTCGTAGGTGCCTATTCGGATAGCAGCGATAATGATAGCGATTAATAGCAGAAATAAATTAATATATTTTTCATGTATATATTTTCATTCAATAGAACATAAATATTGTTATACAAAATAAACGGGGTCTACAAAAACGTATTTGTATAAACACGTTATTTGTTTTAAAATATGTAATATATGTATCGTGTAAAATTTTAAATTTACATATTTTAGGAATGTATACAAGCAAATTAGATATTAGACATGTACATGTAAATAATTTCTTGTAAAATCCAATAGTGGTCACAGGTTGATATTTAGAGGCTGTTCCGACGGTTACAGAGTTTCTTACAGGATGCCGAAAGTTCTACTCCTAAAACATAAAAGGATAAGTTGTCAGAAATGTAGAAAAATTGATATTTGAAATGTAGAAAAATTGATATTCTGTTTGCAAGGCTAGGCACTCTGTAAGAAATTCTGTCGTCATATTATACAAAATAGCAGGGAGTACCTAGCCTACTAAAACAGGCCATAATTAACACATTTGAGACGAAAAAAGAACTATAAGAAAACTTTAAAAATGATATTGCAATGAAAAATGTATACAAATGAAAATTCATATAAAAATGGTCGGTCTCGAGTGTGTCACTAATGTCCACTTATATCTGTAATGACAACAACTAATTCACTAAAATGGATATTTGTAAATACTAATGTTTTATTATAATTTATAGAATTAATAAAATATCAATTGTCAATATAAAAGCAATTATAAAATTTTGAAAGATTCGATGAAACATATTAATATAGCACTTCAAAATGATATTATTATTATTTGATCTTTCAGGGATACTTTTAAATTAGATTGATACAACTGTCGCCCAAAATGATTAATTATAATATATGTAGATAAGATGCATTGTAATGCATATACCGTATGTGAGAAATAATAGCATTACGTCATGCGAATAATCGGATTATATCGTCGAAGAGAGTAGTCGTCGTGGAGAGACTGCCTTGGCAGACGGCCACGATATCGACAATAATGTTGTTCGGGACGACGACATGACTCCCTGTTACAATCCTTCGCATTATTACGGACAACAATAGGATTAACGAAGAAACAATCCGTATTCTCCTCTGAACTGAGCTCGTGAAATTTGTTTAAGCGACCCGTTGGTTCGCCAAAGGCTTCCAAAGCTGAGGAATTCATCAGCCAACCATAAAGAGATTTCCGAATGCGATGATTTTCAATTCGATGGATTACGTCATCCCTGAATTTCTTGCATTCCCGTCGACATTGTTCGCAGATGAAAACCTCTTCCTTAACGGAAGAAGTGCGATACCAGTCGTTCAGATGAAACTTTCTCGACGAAGGATCCAAACTTTTCGTGGATAAAACGTGACGCGAAGAATATCGATATCGCGGGGATCCTTGTGAACGCGGATCGACAAAATGGAACGTTGACGCGGATGCTTTCAGTAACGCTCGTCTCGACTCGCAAGAAAAAGCACGTGACATTCTATCATCGACGACGCCTGATCGAGGTTTACGTAAATATTTCTTCATAACGTACCGATTGCTGTCATTTTTAGTCTTCTCCCGCAAGCTCACTTCTAATTGCGCGATGCGATGCTCAAGTCGTGTGCGTTGCGCTTGTGCGCGGTCTTGCTGATCTTCTAGCAACTTCACCAGCTTTTCCAGTCGCATCACCTGCATTTGTTTGGTCTCCAGCGTGGCGTACAATTCCTGAATTGCTTCTGTCTTTGCCGCAATTTGCTTGTTGATCTGGATAATTACACATAATTATTATTAGACCAAACCCCGAAAGATTCAATCAACTAAGTTTGGTTTGACAGATTTTGTAAAGTGACAAATTTTATCAGCAGGAAATTAGATGCAGAATTTATTCTAGATGATGTGGTGACAGAATTCCATAAAAATATAATAGTTTGTTTACATGCTTTGACAGCTGATTGGTGGCAAAAACTGAATACATTGGCAGCAGAACTCGAATAGAATAGCGTTCGATAAGTTATACATACTCTACTGACAAAACTGCTAATGCTTAATATGGATAGTAGCGAATCTGCTGTATTTTTCTGAATTTGCTGCTAATTTATTGGCATTTTACGGACAATTTGCTTACTGAGAATATGCGATAGCGAAAGCAATGCGTCAAACAGTAAGACATCGGTTATATTATACTTTAGACTTTATAGTCTCAATTAAAAATTAGAAAGAATTTTTATTGTATTTAATTTATCTATTATATGAGAGAAAATTAGAAAGAAAACTATAAAGAATGTCGAACATTACTTCATCAATATTTTCGTAATTTTCGTTAGGATTTTCCGCGTTTGCCTGTTTTCCTTTGAGGATGCTCAACAGCTCGTCCCGAACTTTGAGGAATTTGCTTTGCTCGCGCATCACCCGATCACGTTGCTCCAATTCCAGTTGCTTTTGTGTCAGGGTGGTCTCTAGCTCCTGGTTTTGCTGAATGACCTCAGCTAAGCTGTTCCGTAGATCGCTAATCTGTTGCTGAAGCTCCATTGTATCAAGACCCTGGGTCTTGCCATTTTCTTTCAATCTCGCTTGAAGACGATGCTGAATCTCGGCTAACTGATTTTCTAACATTTCATTTCTTTCTTGCCTACGTATTAAAAATTAAAAATGTGAATTCAAAACTGAAATCCGAGAGTAAAAATCAAAATTTAATTAAGGTTCTTTATAGAATTAGAAAAAAATAAAAAATTGAATTGAGATTAAAATTAATCTTACATTAATTAGTGGAACCAAGCTTTAAACTATTAAAGTAATTATGTAGAATGCTCAAGCTGATTACTAGAATATTAAAATTTTTTGCATTCATCATGGTTGAATTTTCTACATAAATATTTCGATAGTCCAACAAAATTATTTTCAGATTTATATCTAGTTAAATTTTTTAGAGGTTTTAGAAAAATCGTTTTTTTTTTATATTTGAAATGGAAATATTAATTCTCATTAATTTTGTCTTATATTTAAAGACATTTTATAGATACACGTTCAAGTATAGCAGACATTGACAGAATAATATTCTAACGTGATGTTGAAGCGTACGCATATCTGGCAATCTTCTGGAGCCGGGCGTGCTCTAACATCAGATTTTGAAGATCACGAGTCTTGGTTACAAGTTCGGCGGCCAATCTATCCTTCGTCTCGTCTTCGTTATCGTGGCTCTGTTGATGAAAGAAAAAAACTATTAATTAAAACTAATTTTGGAGAACTTATAGGAGAAAATCACAATCTAACGAGCAAGAGAAAGCGGATTAAACAGTTTTTAGTTCTTATATGAGCAGAAATCCCGAAAGTAGTGCAAACTAACAGCCGCCTGATGCATCACAGCGACAATCTCTTGCTTTTCCCTCTCGAGTTGCTCGATCTTCTCCTTCTGTTTTTCTAGCTCGGCTCGGGTTGCCATCAAATCATTATACAGGCAAACCTCGTTCTCCGTGTGGCTATTATCTAAAGACCGATAATCGAAATGAAAGCTTTCGACGAGTAATATATAATGCTCTGTGTTAATGTTTCGTTTAAAATGTAAATGAGAAATTTTCTCGATACTTCGAAATTGTTGAGCTTACCTACCTGTAACAGCTATATTATTGCTCTTCTCAGACGCGAGCTCGCAGAGCAGCTGGCTCTTCTCTTCAAGGTGTTTACAACGTTTTTCCATTTCAGATAGAGCATTTTCAGCTTGTTGCCTACAATGAATTTAATACAAGAATTATTTAATAGCGAATATTTTAGAAAAAAAACGATCACTTTCCAAATTTTATTTAAGAAAGAGAATATATATGAATAACCTGAAATGTATATATTAATATAATAATTATATAATCATTTTTCTTTGAAAAAATATGATTGATAAAATTATTAGATTCTTAAGGTAAAACTATACTTTACCTCTTTTCTCTCTCTTCGATGATCTCTACGTCAATTGTTTCAAATTTTGTTGATAACTCCTTAATAGTAGCATTTGCTTCCGCTTCCTTGTGAGCCATCTTTTCTTTGAGCTCCAGCAACCTAAAGCAGGCAACTTTAAGAAAATACAAAGTAAAAGAAATTTATCTTACCTTTATCAAACCTCATTATCTAGTTAAAGATATAAGACATTTTTTCATGCTTTTTAATAGGAATTTAATTTTATTAAGAATAAAATTTTCCTTATTTATCTATTATAAGATAGTACAATTTTGAACATGGTACAATTCTAAATAAAATAGAAGATGAATCTAATTTGAATCTAATTTTGAGGGTCAAGTTTGGTATACTGATCTCATTATATGATATTAAAGGATACCAGCAAATAAAAAAAAAAACAAACTTGAACCTCGGAAATTGGATTTAAATGTTATTTTATTCAAAATTATATAATATTTGAAATTGTCCCACCCTATCTTAAGCTTTTATATTTCTTAAAGGTCGAGATTAAAAGAGATCAAGAATTCGGCGAGATTAAAAAGACAACCGTGATTCGAAGCTGTCGCGCTGCTTCTCCATCTTCGCCACGAGGCCCTCACTGCTCTTCATCGCCTTGTGCATATCTTTCACCCTCAACTCTATTGCCTGATCCTTCTGCTTCAACTGAACCTCCAATGATTTCAAGCTATTCTGCAGCTGTTGCGTCTTCACCTCCTCGTTAGCCACGTGCCCCTCCAACTCGCGAATCTTTGCCCGCGCCTTTTGCATTTGAAGCTCCATCATTCTCGTCTTATCTTTCCCTTGATTCGCCTTGTCACGCTCCGCTTTGAGATCCTCTAAAGCGACACTCAGCTGCTCCTGTAACAGGTCCCTGCGATCGACATTCGGCCGCTCCTCCTTCACACGCTCACAATAATTGTCATATTCGCTACGCAGACTCGAGGATCTCATCGCAAATTCGGTGACGAAGTCCTTCTGGTCCATTCTCAGATCTTCCAGCTGCATTCTTATCTCATCATTGTCTCGTAAGAAGTTCGTGTGCCATACCTCCGCCTCCAAATAATTCCCCGGGATCAACACGTTGCCCATTTCGCTCTGTTGGCTCGATTTTGTCAGCCAAAACTTGATGAGGGACGCGAACGACAAGCTCTTTTCCAGGATACGCTGACAGATCTCTTGGGAGCGGTCGCAGAGATCCCGCAGCTGATTTTGCAACAGCGACATACCGATTATTACCGACTCGTCCATGCAGATTGGCTCCCGCTGCTCGGTGCAGTCGTGCGGTGAACTTGTGTCGATCGGCGTTGGCGGGTTTTGCTTGGGACATTCCACTTGAGGCGATCTCAACTCCTCGATCTTGCCAGGGTCCTTGCCGCCGACCGCGATTATCTTCTCCCGCAAACTCGACATCTCGTCGTACAGATCTTGCACCATTTTCTGAAGACATGCAACGGAGAAGAATATCATTTAATGGAAAGAATGATTTTACTGAAGTATCTAAAAACTATCCAAGCAGAACAAGTCACAATAACGTCAAAATGACATTAAAATGAATCGGAAATGATTGAAAAATGACTTTTAATAATTTTGGATAATAAAATGACTTTTAATCATTTTGGAGTCATTTTGACATCATTTTGATATCATAATGACTTATTGCTCTGCTTAGATACAGATCTAAAAATAATTTTTTTTTTTATTTGAACCATTAAGTAATTATATAGGATATTTAAACTAGTTGTTAGAATAATAAAACTTTTTGCAACATTGTCACGTTTGAGCGTTCTACATAATTATTTTGACGATCCAACAGAATTATTTTCAGATCAGTATCTAGCTAAATTTGTAGATACTGATTCAACAAAATCATCCTTTCCATGTACTCCTTTTATATATACCGTCCAAATCTCTAATCTCATATATTCGAAAAAGAAAAGAATTCTAAAAATTCCTGTACTATTTACAATTGCGTAACTACTATACATAGAAAGTCGTTTTTAAAAATAATTATTATCGTCCGACAGTTACTTGCTTATCGAGGAGCGTCTTTTTCAGATTCGTATATCGTGTCCTTTTTGAACTATATTGTATCTCTAAGTGACGTTTTTCCGCGGAAACCGCGTTCGTCGGCTTTTTAGACGGCAGCGTACTCAGGGTCTTCATGCTCGGTCGACGAGCGGAATTGTTGTTGGAGCTAATCCCGCTGGAAGTCTCCTCGTTTGTTGGATGACTCGCCAAGTCGCCCTGTGAAGAGATTATGAGTATATTTTTGACAGGCAATGAACAAATATATCAAAAAATTTCGTTTTGTAAATTATTACAAATAATTATTTAGAATTAAGATTAATTATTGTGAATATTAATGTTTAGATGCATTTAGAGAGATTAGCTCTGAAAGGCTCTGGATATATCTGTAATCTTCTAATATTATATACAAAGCTATTTGGCAATTTTGAGTGCTTTCCATTTGATGACACAAATCGACACAAGTATCGTTCTATCTTTGTCACTCTCTGAATGTCAAGAAGGATAAAATGATGCTTGTGTCAACTTGTATCATCAAACGGAAAGCACCCATAGTGTACCAAATAATTAACGTACTTGCATGCCATTTCGCCCGAAATGGGTTGTTGGAATTCTACTCTTAATTTTATTTCCGGTATTTAATGTTGATTTTTTTGAAGTATTTGACGATAGATCTTCCGCTTTTTCTAGAAGGATACGAGAACATAAATAAATGTGTGCTCTTCTTCACTAAAACAATTACTGTAATAATACAGTAAGTATGTTATACGATTTACACTTTTAGCTTTATTTTACAATTTTTGTTTTTTTTCCTTCCATGTTACAAAGATATATATATTTTTTCCAAATGCAAGAAGTATAAAGCCTGCGGTACATGATGCTTTTATTCTTGTTGGATTTTTAACTGGATTAACGATTCGCTATCATACCAGCTCCAATATTAACACTGCCAGCACTGCAGTCAATACAGTAGCAAAACGTAAATCCAATTAGAAATGAAGTAGAAAAAAAATCATTGTGTGCTACTGGCTTAAGAAGATGTGCATAAAGAAAATATATCTGTAAATGCAATGCGAAGAGTGCATTGACAAATTATGCATTGACAGTCATCATTATTTTAATATAACCTATAATATTTTAATATAATAGTATTTTAATATAGCAATATAATAATATTTTTTTATTTATGTATAATATTTTAATATAATCATTTGTAATTTTGAATCATTTTAGAATGAGGTTATTTTAAATCAAAACTGTATTTAATTTTAATACAGTGCATTTTTCTCAATATATTAATCAGTTATGATTATTTTATTATAATTATTTTTCATTCTGGAAGACAATAAAAGCAAAAAAAAAATAATACAACGTCAGTTATTTCGGTTTTTTCTACAATTCTTGTTTCATAATCACAAAGATGCTACCAATACATGAACAAGAAAATTTTCGAGTTCACAACAATATTGCTATTAAAAATATCACAATTTTTCTATTTTACGTTATAATTTACAAATATGCAATGACAAATACAAAAATACAAAGACCTCAATTTTGTGTATCAAGAGATGCGAAACAACCTGAAGAATTTATCGCGATTGCTTCGCTCAGCATTATCCCAACTCCTTTTCACGTAATATAGCGCGATCGGTGACAGTTGGATTTGCGAATGGATCTATGAAACTTTCGAAAGGGATGACTTCGAGGAGAGTTTTAATTTCGTAGTCTTGTTGGTTGGACAGCGAGATGACTGAGCGTTAACATTGGTTCACGTGAGACAGTCGACGACTTCGAGGTGTTTCGAAATCGCGATTAATTTTACGTTGGACGTCTATGCAACGTTAATACTTTAATGATAAAATACATGACTGTTACTAAAAATCGATTAAAAACGTTTTTACAGCATACATATCAATTTTATTAATTAAATTTATAAAATATTCTTGAAATAATTTTTAAATTAAAATGCAAAGAGGATTTATGGAAATGAATGATTTTTTTATACGGATATTATACATGGTGTTCGTAAATTGATGAGTAAGCGATAATTCTACATAAAAATAAGTCGGAAACGCAGAATAAATATGAGATAATAAAATAAAATAATAATAAATTTTTTTTCGTATGAGATTTGTTTTCGATAAAATCGATTTTAAATATTAATTAGATATTAATTCGATTTTAATAAATCTCACTGTAGATTATTATCTCTGCTCAGGTTTGTGTTTATTATATTAGCTAATCCAGAACAATAAAAACAGAATATTTACGCACAATAAATTTTATTACTTTGTAAATATAATTGTTGCCCGTTCTATCAAATACTCAATTCTGCTCTTTGAAATAAATTTCTATAAATGCTTTATAACGTGTTCTAATGTTTTAATTTATTAATTAAATCCGTACCCGGCGAATAATTATAGTCAATTTACTAGAAAACAAAACCATATGCGAAAAAATTTTATTCTACATTTGCGACTTATTTTTTCTCATATAAAATCATCCTCTTCCCGGTTATACCACCAGTTCACAAACACACTGTATTTAACAAATCTAGATAATTAAAAAAATATTGTAATATTAACGACAAAAGTTGGAATTTAATTTTCCTCTTGCAATAATATAAAAAATTAAAAATGAGATAAAACTAAAAATTAAATCTGGACAAACGAGAAAACGGTGTTTTTTATGAATTCATTGACACATGATATAAATATTTATCGGAAAGTAAAGCGATATTATCAACGATGAATGAATCATGCTTTTTTTCAAAACGTGCACGCGCATTTATTAAGCGTTTCTCGGAGCTTCCTGGAAAACACATATTCATAGAATCGGTTGGATTATGATGAACAAACGGCGCCACTTCAATTGCTAAAAATTGAAATAAGAGTTTCGTCATGCTCAAACAAATAAAGCAATTCATTAGTGGACAAGGTCAAGTTAATTAGTTTAATTTAGTCTTTTCTACGTATCGCGGTGAATTAATTGTTGGTATGCATTTTAAAAACAAATTTACGATTCGTTTCATAATATGATGCAATTGGCAATAACTTTGTACGTTTGGAGTTATTGATGAAGTTGTCAAACGCTTTGGAAAATGTTGGGAAAATTATTAAAAAAGTGATTGAGTGCTTCGAGAGTACGACAGATAAAAACTGATATTTACAGAAATTCGATTTAATACAGGTCAATTTAATACTAAAAATTAGGTTTTTTAATATTAAAAGCATTGAACAGCCGTGTTTTTAATTACACTCAAAATAAGTATTTAATTACTACTTTCCATGTAAAATTCCATGTTAAATTTCTGTAATTAAAGAAAAAGCAGTGGTAGCTTTTTGCATTAGCAAAAAAAGTACAGCTCTTCGTTTTAACTCTTTATATTTATTAAGGGAAGTCATCTATTTTACTGATTATTTTTTAAACAAGTATCTTTCTAACTGCTTTTATATGTACACAATGTTCGGTAAGTTTGACAAAGCGCTCATACGAGATAGAACGGACTAAACTGAATCGAAAAGTCCTCTACCATTTTGCAATTTTCGCAATAGTTAACAAGATATTAATTACTAAAAATCGCCGAATATTGGTTTTCAATAATTTTTTACTCCAATACTATCAACTTTACGGAAAAACAGCAAGAGACAAAAATTGTTTATTTTCTTTTCATAAGTTCTGAGAATTTTTTCAGAATTTTTTAATACACTTCATACTAATAGTACACTTCATCGGGGTACATCCTTGGGATGTTCAAAGGACATATGGACGTCCCCTGGAAGTCTGTACTTAGGGACGGTTTTAGATAATTTTCAAATTATTGATAAACATTTTCACAAATGATCATAAATCATACATCAAATCAACCTTCGACAGATTTTGATATACGTATTAATGAAAAACTCATTATAACGTCCATCTTTGGATTTAAACTTTTTGCTAAAAAAGAACAGATTATTTTTATTATAAATTTATTTATTAAATAAATTGCAATAAAAAATTTCAAGTTTTAGTCATAAAAAGATATAACGAAATAGACATATATAAGTACTCACACTACTCGCTATACTTTAGCAAACGATCACTTTATGATAAAATTATGGTAGCGCTTCGTATTGCGCCATATATTGAAGAAAAATTCATAAATTGCTTTAATGATCAAAATAATTAAGAACGTGTTCTAAGATCGTCGCGAGGAGAAAAAACTGTATAAACATGTCGCGCGCTGCGCACGCCCAGCCGCCTGAAGTAGTAACAGCCCGGTCAGATGGCTGTCAGTCAGCCGGAGGTCCGCGGCGGTGGCGGATGTGTTACGGGTGTGTTTCCCTGTCGCGTTAGAGAACGCACGTGACTGGCGCAAAGAGCAGAAGACAATTTTACGTAAGCTGTATTTCCGAACGACATTACGGTAAGTACTCACTCGAGTATCCTCGATTGTACCCATAACGAGAGAATCTTTGAAGGATGCAATTTTGTGTCGCGTTTCTGAAAATGCCGTCTCGTAAGGAGAGAGAAAAAAAATAAGGGACAAAAAGAAAGAGAGAGAAATGCGCACAGATATATTCAGCACGAAACGCGACTGCATTCTTTCAATGAATGACAAGGCCACGCTGCTGGACATTTCGAGTCAATCTTTGTGTATTTTTTTCGTGTAATTGCTTTGTGAATTTTATTCTTGGTTGAAATAAACGCTGGTTCAGTCGCCTGCAGCTTTACCGCATGAAATTCGAATAACGTACATTTTATTGTAACGTGTGTCGAAAGGCAGAGATATTAAAAACTAAAAACAAGGTCCGGCAATGCGTACGTATCTGTGAAATAAAATCTAGATAAAGTGTTATAAAATTATAAACCGAAAAATATACAAAAAATGTACGCGTCACGCGTAAATGTGTTGTTTAAATTGAAGCAGCTGTAACGCGTTTGATTACATTTCGTGACGGACGTTTAATGATAAAGTGTAATTGCACGTCCCGATTGAAATATTCGTTGGCGCTTCTGCTCGATCGGGTCGTTGACTAGTCAGGCGTGCAGAGTGCTTTCCTCATGCACGACTAGGCACATTATTCGAACGTATTGTCAGACTGCTTCGTAGGAACAGATAAGGACAGCGGGGAGCGGAAAAAGAAAGCACGAAAGGTGCGCAGGGGTTACGTCCGCGGTGTAACGAGGATAAATTGGATGAAAAACGATCGAATCGCGGTGATTTCTGTGCCAATGACAGAAGTGCATTTTTGCTTCTTACATGAGTGCTGCCGGGAATACGTGTTGCGCTGAACTTTTCTTGCAAGTTGGCTTAGGCCCAGTTTCACAATTCACGGTTAACTCTTAACCGAGGTTCAACTTGTTTCTTGCAAGTTGGCTTAGGCCCAGTTTCACAATTCACGGTTAACTCTTAACCGAGGTTCAACTTATTTCATTATCTCTTTCCAATTCTAGGATTGGAAAAAGATGAGAAACAAGTTGAACCTCGGTTAAGAATTAACCGTGAGTTGTGAAACTGAACCTTAGTTGGCTAGTCGAAAATTTGCAACTCCCGCGAATCGTTAAATAATACTGAGTCATTATTCAATTGACATTCATTTTGGCGCCATTTTGAGTGGTAACCTTTAATATAATGATCGTTATTAGCTGTAAAATACTATTGAATGATATAGTATTGTTATCGATACCGTAAATTTTACGTATAAGTAAATATGAGCTACTCTCAATTAATGTAACACATAACTTTTTATGCTTTTAATAACAAAATATTTGTAATCTAGGTCTTTGTAAACGCAAATTATTAACTTAAAGAAAGAAAGAATGAGCACACTACCAAATTTAATCTTGAAATTATATACACGGAAAAAGAAATTTTCTAAATCTAAATATTTCTATTTTCTTGAATAGTGCTAAGTAAACATTTCCTTATTACAAATAAATATTTACTAAACGTAAACATGTATTCATTGATTTAAGTATTACTTTCTTTTTTTATGTAAATATTTATTTGCAGTAAAGAAATGTTTACTTACTGTTAGTTACTATTCAAGAAAATATTCCTTAATTTTTTTCAATGTAAAGTATGTAATCCAATTTTGTGTGTGTTTTCTCATATATAAACTTAAATAAAATATACAATAACACAAAACTGCATAAAAAAATTAAAACGACTCTGTTATATTACTGACTATCGGAGCGTTCAAACTGATATATGATGGACAGAATTTTTAAAAGCCTAGCTTTTAGCACGACAGATTGGACCTCATTCTGATGACAACTGAAGCTTAGCGCTCAATCACGTCGTTCACTTGTATGTAAAATTTACGTATCAATAGTACTCTAGGATTAAAAAGAAACTAGATAAAATGACAAAAATGTTGATCGAAAATCTCTGGGCTCTGAATTTAAAATCGCGACAAACTCCAAAAAGATTCAGAGTTTTAGTGAGTTTAGAGAGTTTGAAAAATTATGATTATATCAGCGAAATACTGTCATATGTTAATGGCAGGTATTGCACAATAAATATTCAAAATTTTAACGTGAAGTTATATTTAATGACATAACTTATTAATGTATTAAAATCTTCAAATCATCACTCGTTGGCTGTGGAATACTATTGCATTATTATTCTATCCTTGTTATACGTCTAATGGACGCTAAAGATAGAATGAGACAATAGCGTTGATAGCACGCTCTTTGAACGCAGCCGTTAAAGTATAATTTGACGAGCATTAACGGAGCAACAGTTCAAATCGATACGGCAGTAATTAGATAACTGTTCAATCGTTTCATTCTGATAGCCGCTAATGAAATGAATTGCTCAGTGAATAGCGTGCTCTTTTTATATATATATACTTTAGAACTTGTATTGTATTTATTTAATCAGTACTGGCAATGAGAGTTTGCATTGCGGCTCGGTCGTTCATCGATGCGCGACGGGCATCTCGATGAGCCGAAATAGCACCAATGACGGCATTTATCGGCCGCGACTATTTCAAGCAGAAAATCAATGCTTCATCCGGAAACGCTTGCTGAACAGCTGGATACCCTAAATTTTTTTATAGACCTTTATACGCTCGATGCTGGTGATGTAGATTGACTAAAAAAAAAACGTTAGCTTTTATCGTTCAGTGAGAGTTTTTTACATCCTTCCGCGTGAAAAGCGAACAACAGCTGGGTGAGACAGGCATTCATAAAAGTATGCTGTTAAGTGTGCATTTATATCGACTCTTTGAAGCACACAAAAATATCAAAATTCCAAAAATATCAAAATAACTTAATCGAAATTAATTCGTTAAAAAATCCATTTAAAGTTTGATGGAATCATCGATTATTTCAATCCAATTACATGATAGTGAATAATCCAGTTAATTATTCTGGTCACTTCTAGTTCGTTTTATGTGTCTTAAAACTAATAGGTTTTTTACGGATAAGCTTTTTCGAGGTTTTTTTTTTAGTAATGGGGTACTTGGCTAATTGTATTGATTTTATATCCATCTTTAAACAGTTAATTTTTTAATAATTGTACTTAAACTGCTTGTTATAGGACAATTAACGTTTTTGGTTTTAAAAAGGATGTAATATTCAATACTTTTTTATGTACTTGGCATGCATTTTTCTTTTTTTAAAAAAAATTTTTTAGGGATGATATAAATTATAGGACAGAAAATATCACAAAGCAAAGCAAAAATTGAAAATTATCTTTTTGATATAGTTTTACAAAGAATACTTCATACAACTATTATAGATGTTAATTCTTTTTCAAACTAAAAAAAATCTGAAAAAGGTTAATTCGTGTTCAAAGCGTATGATTTCATGAAGTATGATATATAACTGTCGCATATTGGAAAAATATCCTGTCAAGCAGTAATGTCAGGAACGCAATTTCCTTCGGAAAGCATTCAGTAAAGTAGAACGTGTTTTACAACGATATAAAATCTCCGGATCGCGATTTTCCGTAGAAGATACATTTAAGTAAATAAAAGAAAGGAGGAGACAAAGATAAAAAGGGAGTAAGAAATTCTCCGATGACAGCACAATATAATACGTGTTGTGATGGTTATTTTGATGGAAATTATTACGGATATGTACGGGTATATACCTGCGCTATTAAATATCAAATCGCCTATTTGATGAAGATATGAATATATGCCTCTCTACTTCCTTAAGCACTCCATTCGCGTCTTTGATCGTCGTAATATCACCGATGAGGTTCTCGCCCCATTCATCGCGTCTCTCATTTTTCTTCCAAAGTCCTAGATCCCAACATATTGACATCGTGGCTGGCAATCCGTCGTCGGAGTTACACTTTCCTGATATGAGTCTCTCCAAGTCTCATCATCCTTCGTTCCGTCATTCCTCATACGACTTTTGCTGTTTATTCATCCGGTAACATCATGTAATTAATCGATAATGGCTTCAGAATTGAGCTTCGATCCTGAGAGGTCGAATATTAATACTACATAAAAATCTCGGTAGAATTCTACTTTCATATAAATGATAAAGTAAAACGAATAGGCCAGAAATACGACATGTGGATCTCTAGAATTATACGTTTAATCATCATTTAGTTGCCAAATTAATTATCTAGAAACGTTTTTCATCGAGTTAAAGTGCGTCGCAATTATGATGTTACTGCGCAAATCAATCATTCGGATATTAACTGACATATCATAAATGGGCAAAACGGGGGGTATTAATTTATTATTTACCTGAAATTTTACTTGTTTCGATAGCGAAATTCTGTGATACAGTATTCACTAATGAAAGGCTTAACAGCTTAACTATATGGAATTAATTAATAATTGCGCACATTCGTTAATACAACAAATAAACGTAGTTTTTGTTAAATGCAATTATTATTCCGCTCAATTAGTTTTTCAATCATTAATAATATAACTCTCTTAATGCATTTGTAAATGAAAAATGAAATTTATCCTGTATTAATAAATCTTATTAAATACTTATTAAAATTTGTTAGTAGATGCGATTATTTAATAATTGAGGGGATGAGCGGAACAAAGGTCTAATTACAAAATCTTGATATTAATACAAATTAAAATAACTTGCTACTTTTTTATTGTACACAAATGGATACAATATTAAATAAATATATATAATGTCTTTAAGAAGTTACATGTTACAATACTTCTATATTACGATCAATATTACATGAAAAAGTTAATTGCCGGAAAAAGGGCCTAAATAGAATTGTGCCCTTATTTCGCCCATCCCCTCAATTGTCAGAATATTGTTAAATGATGAGTATCTATTATTAATTATATCAATAATTTCGTTAATCCATTTATCCGAATAATCTGATTACCTGACATTGTACCATTGATAAATTTATAAATCTATAGATTTATAATATGTTTTTGAGATCTGTACAGTCTCTTCAGTATTGTCTACGCAAGTATATAATAAAACGTAAAATCACTTTATATGTATTATTACAGATTTTCAGCAATTCCATTTATTTTCAACGCTGTCATTCGAATCTCTCGTAAACAAATCGAATATACATAACAATATAATTTTGGCAATGTAAACGCAACTACAGGAAAACCGTAACAGCGATCGGGTCTCTTGGTAGATATTGTTTGAGTTCCTGTTGGTGTTCCATGGCCGAGGGAACGAACGTGGCAAAACGCCAGGCAGAGTGAAATGCCATGCCCTATATACACCGGCTTGGCGCAATATATTTAGGCGCTTGGGATTTATGGTTAACCAGCTTATTAGAGGCCAGTGATGTTCGTGGATCAACATGTCGCGCAGCGTCCAAGTACCGTGTTTTCCGTTTCGCATATTGATACGATCGTGTGGAGCATGTTACGAGGCGTAAGATTCAATATAGATGTACAGGCGTTACCAAGGGTATTTTTCTTGAGGTCGTAAAACTTCTGGTCATTAAAATTGTATATTTATATAAAATTATATTAATAAAAATTATGTTCTAGAATTTTTTAAATTAAAATACCTGCATTTAATATATAAAAAATTATATCTTCTCTTTCCACTCGTCGATTATCTTTTTCTAATAAATGTACTCTTTTCGTGTGACTTATAGATATGGTAACTTTCAGCATGCATCAATTTTTCCATTAGATTTTCCATTAGATCGCAAAAATTACGAAACTTTATGAATTTCTCACATCTCAATTATTCAGGCCTTAATGCAATGTATAGTTAGTTATTTACCGTTTCTGGAAAATATTACAAAGTTAATATTTTTTAATCGTTAATAAATGTGCACATATATTTATTTATAATTAATAGTTTAAATAAATGTGTACCTATTTCTCTCTTTTTGCTTTCGCTTTGCAATAATTATTTTAACGTTAATAAAAAAGATTAAACATTTCATATTTCATATTATACTTTTATGTTACTCATATATAATTATTTCTTAAACAAGTAATAAATTCTAATTTTCATCTTTCTTACATTATTTAATATAATTTGTTAACATTATTTATACATTAATTTATACATTAATTTATATATTTTTTATATTGATATTGATTTGATATTTTATTATCACTTTAATACGAA
Organism: Trachymyrmex cornetzi; assembly: GCF_001594075.2. Taxonomy (NCBI): domain Eukaryota; kingdom Metazoa; phylum Arthropoda; class Insecta; order Hymenoptera; family Formicidae; genus Trachymyrmex; species Trachymyrmex cornetzi. Next base: position 2,421,001 of record NW_017296741.1, on the reverse strand, counting down.
TATTCTTATTATAAGATCTTTAAATAAATTTTTAATATCTTTAATATAAATATTTGAATTGTAACACAAATATATATTCTATCTATAAATATTTAATTTCAAATTAAAAATGAAAAAGATTGAGACATGCTTTTAAATTGTTCATCTGCTTCAGCGATATTTTATGTCTCACCTTTACTACCACATTATTGGATGTTTCGAACGTGTGCCCGTTCAATGAACCGGGAAAAGCGCAAATGGCTCTATCCGTTTCAGCGCCAAGATTCTGCCAAGATTACCGAGTGACTCAGTGTCAATGCATTTTCAGCAGCGCTTTGTTATCGAACACATGGTCACTGTGAAGGCAATTGTCTCACGTGTTGGCATCGCTCTAACCTGCGGTACTCACGTGCACGTTCGCAAATTCTTGCAGTCACGATCGCTTGCTGTTGCAGTTAGAACGATTTAGTTTGAAAATTCAAACTCGAACTGATTAGTTTTTACATCTTTCAAATTTTTAGCTTTTCGATTGACCTCTTCTGGATAATTTTCTCTTTTAAACGTATAAAGAATTGAAGAGACTAATTTTTTGATGTTCGAAAATTCGAAAAATCAAAAAATTATGTTTAATTTAAAGATTGAATTGTCTTGCATGAGATATCGATTTTTTGCAAAATCAAATGGAAAACTTCGACATGTCTTCAATCTTCAGTCTTGGAGTTCTTTGTTCTTTTATCGCTATCAAAATCTATATTACATGCCTCTGAAAAGTCATATCCAAAAAGATAATTTTGTTCGCAAAATCAAATTAAAAATTCAAACGATCAGTCTTTAATCTTGGAGTTCTTTGTCCTTTTATCGCTATAGATTTTTATTGTCCGAATTTTCAATTTGAATCTGTGAACAAAATTATTTCTTTGGATATGACTTTTTTCAAAGACACGTAATAGAAATAATTTTCATTGTATATAAAATTTAGTGTACATAAAATGCTAAACTAATTTAATGATTAATTTCAGTATTTTACTTTAGCTAGTAATTATTTTTTCGATATTCTAAAATCGAAATATTTAAAAAAAATAGAGTCACTTGTCATGCGTCTCTATCATGTTGTGTCAATCATCTTGACAGTAGCGTAAGCTCAACTCGCAATTAAATCGCAAAACGTTAAATTCGTACGCCATGCGTCGGGACGCCGGGATATTTTTTTCTTTATTTAGATTTTAATTGAAACGTATAATAGGGAAATAAACTAAGAACGCGAGGATATGCAACGTACCTTCAAACGTGAGAGGGATCAAGAATCACTAGTTGTTCTCCGGAAACCAATTTACATTTTAATTTTACCTATTTCCAGTCGTTTCATGTTTTGCATCTTTGATGTAAATTGTAACGTAAACTCCGCTCGTATTCAACACACAACTAGTATTATTAACACGAACATAAAGGAGAACAGTAGCAATTCATCGATATTCGATATTAGTTGAACAAAAACACGAGCACTTCAGAAATACGAGGAAACATACATAGAATGTTTTAAATGCTCTTTCAATCGTGCAAATTGTATGAATTCGTGTCTACATCGACTGCGATTGTGGAAATGTTTGATTTTAATCCGTATTGCCACATACGGAGCAACGTTCGAAATTGTTATCGAATGAGAATGAGGTATTGTTATGTTATTTTCCCTATTTCCAGACGATGTATAATACCAGGATTGTGTACCACGGCGTTTTGTTGCTGCTCGCAGCAGTAACCAATACGGATTCAACAAAATGCTCCCGAATCATAGAAGGCACCACAGCACCTCGCTCCAATGCCGTGGGCAAATATGATTTCTTCCTGACGCTTTTCAACAGGACTGACAAAGTGTACGCCTATATGCCGAGCACCCGATATAACGGTAAGCACATCACAGTCGCGAATGAGAGAATTGAATAATTTCGATATAATTTTAAATCTTATTGTTTAAGTAAAATATTAAATTAGTATGCAGAAATTAATTCTATCGACGCGGTTTTATTGTTATATATACAATAGGTACCTATAGTCGAGAACGTTACTTTATAGAATTAATCATTAGTAGCACAGCAGTGTTGCAAAGCGTTAAAAAAGCACTTATATACGCTTTTTAAACGCTTTGTAAGCGCTGTGTGCTACTTGAGAGGGTACCATTAAATAAAAAGTAACGATTTGTTATTTATTTTTTCATTACATTTTTGTAATACTAAAGTAAGATATTAGATTTAAAAATTACATTATTTAATAATCAATATTAATCGTAACAATTCATATTAAAACTTAAAATTAAAAAGATAGTCTCTATATAGGAAACTTTCCTTTATATTAAACTTATCAAATAAATCTTTTATAATAATTCTTTATATTAATACTCAACAAATACAATTCAATAACAAGTTAGAACATTAATGTTAATAGGGAGTTTTTGCAATACGTTTATCAGATACGGTGAACACTAAGGTCAGGTTATCGTCTTCTTAACAACTAATCAAGAAACAGATAACATGACTTTAGCGTTCATTGTATCTGAATTTACGTTATTGCAAAAAGTCCCTAATATCTCATATACATGCTTTGTTCTAGCCTATTATTAAATTGTAATCGTATTAATGTAACGAGTTGGTGTTTTTTATTGTATTAATATTTTTATTTTTTAATTTGTATAGAAAGTATAATATATCTTATATATCTTATCTTTTATCTTTTATAACAATTTAGATTCTAATTCACAAATGCAAATTTTATTAAATATTGTTGTTAAACATCAATATTGTTATTAAGAGTGCATTTCAATATGCCAGTACTGAAAATTTATTGTTTATGTTATATATATACTACAGATTTTTTGATAGTGACAGTGATTATTGAAATAGAGCTTAAAGTATAAAATATGTTATATATATATTTTTCAATGATTGAATTTCTATTTATGAAATATTTATAATATCTATGTATAATAAAATATTTCTATGAAATATCTATAATGAAATATTTCTAATCACACATCCGTGCGCGCGCACACACACACACACAAATAGTATTATCTATTGAATCGATATAAAAATAATAAGAAATTAACAAAAAATAACGACTAAATTTGTTACCGTTATTATTATAAATAGAAAAAAAAGATTGTAAATTGTTACCAAAAAAGATAACGATAATGATAACGGCATTACAAGTAACACTTTACTTTCTAATTCTGCGTATACATGTATGTACGTAAAGAAAGAGAGAGAAGATTGCACGTAGTGTTGCTTCGTAGATTATACTGTACGGTTTATTATACGAGATTTATTATACTGTATCATTCAGATGTATGAATTGAGGAAATGGTATCCGACTGAGTTAGTCAAAGTTGTTCAAGTCACAAGCGCGACTGCTTTAGATCGTCGTGTGACATTTGAATGCTTTTAAACTTTAAATAAGTTTCGCAACGTGAGAAAAAGGATAAAGTGCAGATCTCTCATTGACATTTATAAATCGTGCTCGGATATCTTCTAGGAAATACGTTTGCATAAAGATGAATCGTACCGTCATGTATACATTTATATACATAATAAATTTAAAGAATAATTATAATTCCAAAAAATTAACATAATTAATAGTTACATTGAATAAAAATTATGTTAAATGGTTTGTTTAAACGTGATCGAAATTTGATTAAAATTTAGTTAAAATGTGTGAAAGTCATTGTGCGATTCATCAAGCAGAATATTTTTGTTCATTTTGCAGATATTTGAATTTTCAAATATCAGTTACTTAATCCGACGAGTCTGCCGGAGATCACCGGCAGTGTCCGCTGTAATATTCAATGGACATAAGAGTCTAAAACATCTAAATATTAGAAATATAATTATAAAAGTAAAAATTATCTTATATCTTTTTCGCGCTTAATCTATAGGAGCGTGTTGAAGCAAGCGACGCGAACAAACCTCTTATCTTATCGTTGTGATATATACTACCAAATTAAAAAGTAAAATCCAATCTTTTTTTTATTATTTACTTAACTCTAATGTGAAACAAAATAAAACAATGTGAAACAAAATAAAACAATATAAAATAATATAAAACAATTAAACAATGTGAAACAATATAAAACAATGTGAAACAAAATAAAACAATGTGAAACAAAATAAAACAATGTGAAACAAAATAAAACAATATAAAACAATGTGAAACAAAATAAAACAATATAAAACAATATAAAACAATGTGAAACAAAATAAAACAATGTGAAACAAATAAAACAATGTGGAACAAAATAAAACAATGTAAAACAAAATAAAACAATATAAAACAATGTAAAACAAAATTTGGCTTTACGACATCGGTGAAATAGTAAAACGCGTTACGTGGTAACATAAGGAAATGGCAAATAAACTGGAAAACTTACAACGGACTGCAAAGGGAATTAGGAAGTACAATGTACAATACATGTATTTACTGATCGTACATAAAATGTGCGAGCTAATGTGCAATTGTGTTAACTGTATTCTATTGAGATCGGATGATAATAATAATAAAATAGAAAGTATTAAGCTGAGTAAAATTAATTTATGAATCTTAATGGAGAGAGAAGAAACAAAAATTAAATGAATTTCTTGACTACTATATGTTACAAATATATCAAAGAAAAGATAAAAAAATTGAGATCCTTTTCTTTTGATAAAATTGATATATAGAATCTCAGATAATAATAATAAAATAGACATTATATTAGGCTAAGCCACACAAGGGCTAAGCAAAATCGATTTATAAATCTTAATATAAGAAATAAATTTGTATTAAACATTATCAAATGAGTTTCTCGATTGGTTATAGATATGTGATAAAATAGATAAAGAAAAAAATTGAAATCTTTTTCTTTTGATAAAATAATAAATTTTGATTTGAAAGAGAGAAGTGAAATAACGCAATTCTACCGTTCACATCCGCTGTTCACATTGACACCGAGGAATTGAAACACGCGGTGAGGTCATCGACGTATCAATTACCAGCATTTTGATGGCTGTCTGAAATACGACGCGCACGCGCCTTGATTTCCCGGTGGCTTTACGCCTTTAGCGGTAATTGCGGCAATTATCGAAGGAGACCGCAGATCTTTCGGACACAGCGACTTTCTACGTCGCAAACGGCGCTTTTCCGGCCAGCGGAAATGCTTTTGGATCGAGAAGCAGGGGGGAGAACCAGCGCTGAAAGAAAAGGTCATTTTGCATTGAAAGTCAGGATAAATGCATGCGCGACCCGCGATGAACTTTGACCGATTAGCTTTGTGAGGGTTTCTTCAGTTTGATAATAATCGCTCCTTGTCAAGAAGCTGTGCAAATTTCTAAGATGACCCGTCATTTTACAACTCTTTTTTTAACGACATGTTTTTTGATGCAAATTCTTTTTTTAATTTTAACACTTGTACAAACTGACTATTTTAACGATTAAATTTGTAATTAAATCCTTGTTAAAGCTCATCAATTTATGTCTTGCGCAGATTTTAATACACTATTAATTCTATCTTATACATCATATAAATTAAGTAAATATATTTAAGTTCACCAATTCCTGAAACGTTTTAATTTTTATCTGGATGTATCTATTGATATATTAATATTAAATATCAAATATACGTAGCATATTAAATATCAACATTAATTAAAAAAAAAAAATTAATATGTGATTGAGTCAATGAGAGTTAACTGCAGAAAATCATGTGTAATTTTATTAAATTATATTTGATCATTTAAATAAGAAGTATAAAAATTTCGGCTTCGTTTTGAGTCATTTTCAACATTAAATAAAAGTAAAAATAAAAATTATCAGATGTTAAAATTAATTTAAAATCGCTACTGTGACAATTAGCACTTACTAATTAATATATTGTCTAAAACGTGATGGCGTCATAAAAATTTTTATATTATCTGTTAACTCTAACTAATTTATAACTCTAATTCTAAATGCAATTGCAAAACTGCTTTTTCACTTAGCAATTGTAAAACTGCTTTTTCACTTAGTTGCTTGGGACACATTTTTCAAGCTCGATTGCAGCTATCGTTACAGCTTTTTTCGCATTTTTTATATCAAGTATCATTAACTCGCGTGACATGATATCGTTAGCTGGATCGATGACCGTAGTCCCAGGCCTCTCCTGCCACGATATACCGGAGTAGATACTTCCACTACAGCCCTCTCATACCTTAGCGAGAAATCTTTTCCTACTCAAACCGTCCAATCAGAATTTTATAGAAATATAGCAGATTTATGTCACATCAATAGAAACGATTCGCAAGAGGCGTCTCTCCCATGAGGCATAATTTAGCATATAACAAACTGAGCCGTTCATTTTTCTTTATAGGTAATCAAATTCTGCTTTCTTGTTACTTGCACGTCATACTCATATTATTCTAACATCAACTTTTTCTCGAATGATTAAAGAATTAAAATATTGTGCTTGTCTATTAATTCGTACCAAATCATAAATTTACAGCTTAATATAAAAAATGAAATCGGCCAAGATTTAGCCGTTATAATAGCTTTATAACCCTTTCATTGCGTAAGCACTTTTGTGCCATTTTATGTGCAATGCATACCAGGTTAAACCGAGTTTTGTGCATTGATAGAAATTCCGATGCCTCCTAGGAAAATACATCTCTATTTGTCTGGCTAGCGAACCAACTCAATAAAGTTTGCTTTTGTTCATGTTCTCTCTCTCTCTCTCTCTCTCTCTCACTTATCTTTGTCTTTCCTCTCGCGAAACTTAGCTCCAGCACCTGCGGACGTTCATACACTAACGCATGCAAATCTCTTGTGCCCAGTGAATTAATGTGTTACGTAACGCTGGCGGGACGCCAGGTGCGAGACACCACGAGTCGCGTCCCACTCGTAGGTTTAATGCGAGCAGATTCAACGGCCCCGACCCGATAAAATTCTATTAAATCGCGCTGGCCAGAGAGGAGACTCGCCGGTCGACCGCACTTGCTCCAGGGGTTAAATCCCGAAGAAGAGAGGACGCCAGCCGAGAAAGTTCGGGAAAATTATTGCGCCGTTACCGCAATGGAGAGTCGCGAAACAATACAATGAGGAGTAGTAAAGGGCTGGCACAATCAACGCTATATACGGTAACGTAGGTGTTAATCACGAGCAGATCTTTCTTCTTTATCTATAGAACAATCGAAGCTATGTTCTCTCGCATTATTGATCCTTGGCTAATTTCACTTCAACAAAGCTGTAATAAGAGAATTCAATCAAGTGTCCGATTTTAATAAGCTTAGGGTATGTTAAAATGTAGACAAAATGAAAAAATACGAACTTTTTTATATGTCTTCTCGCATGTTAAGCTGGTGAAATCCTCTCTTCAAAAAATCGTATTTTTTTCTTTTTGAGTCTAATAAAGTTAAAGATATTAAAAAATATTTTTAAATGTGAAGTATATTTCAAGAGTATTTTATAATAATAAAAAAATTTTATTTATCTCGTATTTTTTTTATAAATATAAAGAAAATTTTATTAAAAAATGAAATCTACTTAAAAAGAAAATTTCGTTAAAAAAAATTTTATTATAATTATAAAGCACTTTTGATATCATTAGTTTCTTATTTTTATCAATATTGTAACGTATAAAAATTGGGGAAGTACACTTGATTATATTCTTGTAAGATATTATTGTTGCAAAATCAGTTAGCTAATTAAAGTGCTTGTAGTTAATTATAATCTAGAAAATATGTGGGGGTGCGCGCGCGTGTATATATCAACGAATTACTAAGCGCAAAAGTCAACAGAAGCTATCGGTGCAAGTGATGCCAAGAATTGCTTGCAGCGTTAATTAATTTTAAATATGAAGTTATAAATTTTCATTTATTTTCATATATTAATAGCCGTGAAGCTGCGCCATCCTGGGAAACAACGGTGACTTGCTAATTAGGAGTAGTTAATTACATGATCAATGGCTAATGTTATACGATCTATCGCATTATTAATGTCTATTAACATTCCGCCCGATTAACTGAATTTTACTTTAAAAGCGCACGATAGGTTCTAAACCATGCGATACAATTTAAATCATTCGTATAATAACGCTTTATTACTCGCAATCACTCCGGCTTTTTTCTCTGAGGCAAACCGACGAGCCCCATAAGTAGTAGTAGATAATGTGGGCAGACATATCTCTAAAAGTACGAAAGTAGCCTATCTTTTTTTCTCTACTTTAGCTAGACGAACGGATTTGTAAATTGATGACGGTGAGTAAATTAGATTACGTTTTAGATTACGTTTTCCTTCACTTCATCGCGATCTTGAATTTGTACAAAGGAAGGGTACTTGTCGTTTTTTTCGCGACCGTTCAGAAATCGATTTATTCAGATATCGATATATTTTCTTATGAATTTTTCTTCGTGAAAACCAAAAGTCATTATAATAATAACGTTTAAAGAAAAATTCGCACATTAAAATAAAGTTAATTAATTTCTTATTCACATCGTTACGAAATCGCTATCTCAGTTATACTTCAATTATTAAAAAAAAACTTATTCAACGTTGAATCAACAACTCTGAATCAGTTTTTAAATGATTGAAGCATTATTGACAGTGATTTCATAACGGTATGAACAAGGATTTTATTTTTTATTTCAATGTGCCAAATTTTCCTTAGCGTTACTTATTATAATAATTTTCAGTTTCCATGAAAGATACATAAAAAAATGCAGGGAATTTAAGTAACTATAACTGCCGTTACTTTATTTAAAGTTACCTTGTTGTAATAATGACATTGCAAATTTTTTATGATGAATGTAACACCGGTGTTGAAATAATCAATAGTTACTTATAACGGGTTGGAAAAGTCATTACTGAAAAAAAATCACTCGCAATTTGTTCCTTGTTACTTTTTAATGTAACTTGTAACTGAGTCACTTTATGGCGTATTGGTTACTTTAATACTTTTTTCAATAAGAAACGCATAAATAATGACAATTTATTTTTGAAACTGACTTTCCTAACCTTAGCGTAACCTCAGCATTTAGTTGGTCACCGTTAAAGTCATAAAAAATTGCAACATCATTATCAAATGCTATTATAAAAAATAACTGTAAAAGTAACAGAAAAGTAATTCTTTCATTCCCTAAGAAAATGCAGAAATAAAACGATCCCCGAACGATCGCGAAAAGATGAAATTCTTTCTTACGCTGTCATTTCTTAAATTGTAATTACTTGCGTATACCCCGAAACTGCTCGTTTCGTCGAACCTAATCACCACAGGAAGTTAATACCGTGGTCATCTCGCATTGTGATTATTCGAGGAATTTCAGCCACGCGCTGAGAGAGAGAGAGAGAGAGAGAGAGAGAGAGAGAGAGAGAGAGAAATGGTGATATTTTAGATAGGTATGCGATACTGTAAAGCGCAAGTACATCCGTTTATTACCGTACGAGATTGATTAATAATTCATCCAGTCGCTGTTGTGCTATCGTTGAGGGAATGTTACATAGACAGACTCTATTGTTAGGCTTTACATGTAATCCGCTTTGTTGTGAATGAAAACTCGAGCTTTCGACGAACGAATTCAGTATTAAACGTCGACAGATCAAGTTCGGATTCAGCATGCGATGGAAAACATTGATGCAAACCAATTTTTCTTCGATTTCAGGTTGGATCGATAAAGGCTCGTCTACATAGAAGAAATAGACAGTTGTAGGGGATCAAAACGTAAGAATTCTAGTCGAGTATTCTCCTTATATTTGATAGTGATGCTTAGTTTCCTACGACTTAAGAATCCACGCCTGTCTACGACTTCTATGTAAACGAGCCTAAAAAGTTTCGAGCAACTCGAAAACTGTCGGATACCATCGGGATTGATATCACTCTACTTCTGACAGCGGAAGTGGAGGGAACTGAACCTTGAAATATTTTAGCATGTTCGCATCACGGTTAGAAAAACAAGCTTCGCTCGCATGTTGCAAAATATGAAGCAAGTTCGAACTTTGAGGTGCGATTATTTGAAAATAACAAAAGCAAAAAGATAAAAAGAATCGCCGTGATCGTTGAAGTATCCATGATGGATATTTCCACCATGGAAGTATCCGCTGATTTTCGTCGCAATGAGCTAATACTCTTCTGACGTTTTTCAGTAACCAAGGGAGGCTCATTGCCTGCAGGAAACGCGATACCATGATGACGAAGGTTTCAGTTAACTGTGTTTTTGCCGCTAATTCTTTTAATTCAAGGTTATGGGAATAACATGCGAGAGGTGAACGCGGACATCGTGACTCATTAATTGTCATCACTCTCTCTAATGCGACGAATTTGAGCTTCGATAAACATGGCGTTCTTTAGAACGATAATTACAATATTAGAGAAATTAATGATTAGCATAACTTATTAGCTAAATTTCATCGTTATTTTGTTGAATTCTAATTTAAAATTATACCCAATTTCAAATTTGGTTAGGCATGTATTTGAAAAATTTTTCTTTGAAAAAAATATTTGTAAGGCAATTGTATTTAGTATTTCAACGGGGAGAACATAAAAATATTTTATATTTTGTATATTATGAAAGTATATAAAAGTATTGCACTGAAAGAAAAGATTGGCTGAATATGGCATAGCATTTTTAATTGATTGCAGCATCCAATTTTTGGTTGTGTTAGCCTATCGAAATCCTATATTGACATTACTGACATTGCGGTTAGACTAATGCAACCAAAAATTAGCTGCTGCAATCAATTAAAAATGTTATACCATATTTTACCATCTAATTTGCTGCAGCAGCTAATTTTTTCTTTCAGTGTGTGTATTTTGTATTTCAGTATTAATAATGAAAGATTGAAAGTATTTCATATTTCAAATACTAACAATAAGATTGACAATAAATCTTATTTTTTTTATTTGAATAATAAAATAAATAAAACTTTTAATTTTTCGATTTTAAATATCTAGAGACACTGGTAGTGTCTCGGCGCTAAGCTGTGCGAAGCGACACTGCCGTGCCTTCTTTTAAAATATACATAATATTTTCATGTACCCCTCTAAAACACAAAATACACTTATATTGCAAAAACTGTGTTTTATATAAAAGTATTTCAAATACATGCCTCTCTTCCCCAGCTCCGCCCAATTTGCGTGCGTGCGTGCGCGCGCGCGTGTGAATGTGTATGTTATTTTTAATCATCTCTATAAGTCACTACTGTTTGCACTTTTTACACTTAGAATCTTTCTTAAAATGATAAAAATTTAAATTAAAAGAAAAGGATTTTAAAGCTTGTGAAATCGCTATTTTCAAATGGTTACTATATTTTTTTAATTTATGTGAGTTTTGTAATATTTGTATAGAAACCTACGAGCTGAAAAAAATGAAAAATTTTCTTTTCACTTTGTAGATCTGTAGCGTGCTCAAAAGAAAATTTGAGCAAATTTTCGACTATTTATCTTGAAAACTTCTAACTTTCCCTACAAAATCGTTTTTTCAAAAACGTACGTTTTGTTTCTAAATTACTCGCGGATTAATTTAAAAATAAAAAGTAATATTCTAACTTTATTGCTCGTATGTAACTCCGTTAAAAATCATTATATCGCAATTAAAAATACAGATTCTTAAAGCTGAAACGTTGCTCTATCAGATGGTGTAATTGCCAATTTTTTAAAAATAGAATATATGGGTTGCTAAAAAGTCTTTCTATCAACTTGTAAAAAGACTTTCGCCAACTCAATATGTTTAAGTACAAAATCTTTTGGAGATTTTAACCAACGCGAATAGATTTAATGGAGTTAAATAATTTAATTCGAGAAAGTGTATTAAAAGAATTAAATTTAGATTATTATTGAATATAATTATATTATGCACTAAATGCATACGTTAATATGAATGTTGAAACTAATAGAGTGGATTGTTTATACATTTTGACACACATGAAAAAATTAAAAATAACAAAATGTTATTGAACTCATGGGATTGAGTTACCATTGCTCCTTTGATATCTAACAGTGTACGATAATTATATTTATTAACGAAAATCATTACGATAAAATTATTTGATCTATACATATCTCGAATATTTACAAACTTTATTAATGAAACACAGCATATAATCTGACCGATTTAGCACTAGTTACCATAAATCAATACGATGAAATGATTTTATCATATTAATTTTCGGTGCAACGCTTACAAAATTACTCAGATATGCTATGTTTCGTTAATGAATTTTTGCGTTGTAAATATCCATGATATGTAGATACAAGCATAATATAGATATCGGAGGCATATACTACTATGTATAATCTAAATCATATTCTTCCGTATTTTAGCAGATAAAAATTTACGTAGACGTTTCTGTTAAAGACTTTCTGTTAAAGAAAGAATTGATTAAAGAGATCGTACGTTTGTACGCAATGCAATTATTAAAAAATTATCTGTGTCACTTTGTTAATAATTGTTCTCCTTTTATTTAATTTTTTTTACTGAAACATTATGATTAATAACACCTCTCAAATATGTATAATTTATTATATTGATTTTAAATCGCTTCAAAAGACCTTTTAAATCTGGGACACATGACTTTCTAATGAATCTTGTTCAAGTAAAAAGTACGATTTCGATCATTTTAAGTTGAATACTATGAAAAGTTTAGTTTTAAAGTTTTTCTAAAAGTTACGCGGAAGAAGAAAAAATTTAAATCGAAGGTGTGGGAAGAATATCAGAGAAAAATGAATACTGCAAGGTCTTAAAAATCCCTCTTATGTATTCGAGGATTAAGAGGCGAAGTGTAAGTCTTATGCATATATCAAGAGACATAGTCCAAGAAGACCCATAATTCCAGAAGCCATATTGTTGCCAAACAGTTGAGTACGTAATTACGATACATGATGTAGAAAGTGACCTACGAGTGGACAACCTTGCAACCAAACTATTTTACAAGATTCGACTTTTAAATACTTTTTTATCTAATTATTGATGCCATTTTCTTTTCACATTCTCATGAATTATAATCGTCTTCGGAAAGAATAATTTAATACAATTTTTATATTTCGGATATATTAATTGTATAATCAATACATCGCTTCCTTACTTCAAAAGTGACACAACTCAAGAAACGTCATTTTTAAGTTATTACCATAAATAAGTTAAGCAAACATTACTCTACATACTATTAATAATAAAAAAAAGGAACTAATTTAACTTTTTAAAAAATCGTTACACCTCAAAATGAGTAGCTTAAAAAAATCCTCAAAGTCATCACAACTCAAAGTGGGTGGTTTTTTAATAGGTGCAAAACAAAAATAACATTTAAAGGTGTTAAAATATATTCTTTTGCCGATATTATTTAATAGCAAATAATTTTTTGTCAAATTGAAAAATTATTTTTCTCATTTTTTAAAGTACTAATTTTTTTAGTTGTCTAACTTTTGAAATAAGGGAGCGATATGTAACTGATGATATTACATTACATTCATAATGTTAATTAAATTTATAATGTCAAATTATATCTACAATTTGAGTTATTTTCAATCATTTCTGTGGATCGCCATTATTCCTACTGAATGTGATGTTAATTTAACTAAAACAATGGAATTAAACAATTACTATTATATTACTCAAGAAACGGAATGAGCGCAAAAATTTTTCTTTACGGATATAGATAGCGCATAAATAGCGCATAAATTCTGTGTATTTAACTTTCCATATCGGTTGTTTTTAACCGGTGGTCTGACTGACTGCATACTCAGTCCGCTCAAAAAAAATTTTTTTTTAGATTGACAAAATGAGCGCAAAAATTTTTCTTTACGGATATAGGTAGCGCATAAATAGCGCATAAATCCTGTGTATTTAATTTTCCAAATCGGTTGTTTTTAACGGTTGGGGTGGGGCTGACTGACTGCATACTCAGTCCCTAAAAAAAAAATTTTATATTTAGCTAAACGGAATGATCGCAATAATGTTTTTTTGCGGATATTGGTAACGCATAAATACCGCATTATTCCATTATTTTTTTTATTAAGTTTTGATTAAGAAGGGTGGGTCGAGGGCCAGCTAAACTGACGTCTCTTTACGTCTGCCTAGCTGGCCCCTCCACTTAACCAAATCTTAATGAAAAAATGTCGGAATACTCCAACATCCCTTTGAAAAGAGGCTTCAAAAAAACGTGACATGCCAATTTTAATATAGGATACAAACAAACACAGCCATCGTGCGCGAAAAATGACCATGCGATAGATTATACCCAGAACTTGTTTTCAGGTAGTTAGAATCAAGCATCGCAGATATAGGCACTCGACGTTCATTCCGGTTGTCTTTTTTATTATTGTACAATAACACTTATACTTTAGCGATTTTCACTATACATAGGAGCATAATGGGTTATTTCATATTAGGAATATCCTGAATAGAATGTCGCTATCTCATAATAGGAGGCTTTCCTCTACGTGATATGAAGCAAAGAATTTAATTAGATGAAATAATGAGAAATAATATTTGTAAAAGTCATTTTATTAAAATTTATAAAAATTTAGGGCGATAATTTAGTGAAACCCAACCTATAAATCGTTTAAAGAAGGTCATGTAAAATTGGTAAAATGTAGGACGCTTACACGTATTAAAGAATATTTCGTAATAGAGAATGAAATACAGTTGAATCCCCGTGAACACAGTAGAGGATTCACGGTGTGTCGTGTTTAATCCATGCTATAAATAGCGTGTCGGTACCCGGGCTGGATATATGTTTCTATTTCGAGAACACGAATATTCCTTCGACACATAGAAAATCTATAAGTCGATATTCATGCAAGTGCAATATTTTTCGTGCAATAAGAAATATTAGACCTTTCTTAATAACTACGGTACTTATTGGAGCTTTTTTGAAAAAAAAAAAAGAAAGAAGAATTGCAGAGAAGAAGTCAACAGATGAATTGATGATTATAATTTTGCAAAACATTAAATTTAGTATTCTTTTATATCTATTTTCCCTTCAAAATGTACACTATTCTGGGTATTTCTCAGAATTAAATCAATATTTCGATGCATCGAAAAACTAGGCGCGATGTTTTCTCCGTCGAACTTGATTGTTTTTCATACTAAAAGTTTTTCCTCTATCGCTTTTCCTTCTGGAAGAACAGATGCAGAATTTTGTTTTCGCTGGCAATCAATTACGAACTGTATGCGAACAAAACGAAAGTTTCTGAGCGCCCTTATTCGATCGGGATCGGAATATTCTTATAGATGCGATTGATTACGTCGAAAATTATGTCGATAGCAATTCGTATAGTAATTCACTTTGCTGTTCAATTACGGTAATATATAGAATTATTAAGAAAGCCAATATACGTTATTGTGATAATGTAAAACATTGTTATATACTGCTTAAAAATAATGATACACAGATTACGCTAAATGTGATACAGACGCGGAACATATAATGTTTTCTGTTTATTTTGAAAAAATTGCTATTTTGTAAAATAAGTGTATACGTAAAAAAGTTTGCTGCATAAAATTCTCTTTAATGCTTGTATTCTTGTGATACATTTTAAACAATTATATTTGGTTATATTACAAAATACGTACATGGTAATGATACATTCATACATATTGCCAACACACAACATAATTAATGTCATAATTAATTTCATGTATCTTACGCTTATATATAAAGAAAATCCGATGTCTAATAATCCAGATTACTTATACGATTTACTTATAGAAAAATAACATGGACATTACTTTTCAGTCTAAAATGATTTTTTTAAATACACGTACGTTATCGATTACAAATATTTTGTAAGTAATATACGCATTGATCATGCGAAACAAAAGGAACGCGAAAATATAGTTATGTTATAAGATATCTTTTACAAGAAATATCTACAAATAGTACCAGTATTAAAAACGACTTAAAACCGACATTGCTTGTTACAATATATATTATATACATATATATATATTTTTCATATATATATACATATATATAAATTAATATTGTGGAAATGTCCACCAAGGAGGCCTAACTCGAAGCTTTGTGGTCGGCCGCAGCGTTTCGTCCTGGTCCCACACTACTAGACTCAGTAAGGCGATGTAGTGTGGGACTTGCCTTAGACGCCTGGAATGAATCCAGCCTGATATTCTATTTAAAGGAAAATTCGCGCGGTGCGGCGCTTACGCGAACCGAGTGAGTCCCGTGGATCTCTAATGGCGAGTCGCCACAATATAATGCATACTACACATTTCTTAAATTTTGTTCGGTATTTTGTGTATATATAACTTCGACAACTTATAGCTATTTAAGCGCAATTTGCGACCAATGATTCATACTTCACAATAAGTATGAATATTTCTTATTGGAAAAATCCTTTTCTGTTGCCAAACCGAGATTTAATATAATACATAGATATACACATATAATTCAGCAACAATCCCAGTATATGAGTAGCAAATTGCATTGTATTAACAAGAATTATGAGCTACAATGAGAGTATTGAATTACCTATTATGATTAATAAACTCACCAACTCATAGAAGTATCGTTACCGTCTGTGCTTACATCAATATGGAAATCTTTTTTAATAATATACGTTATACACAATATACATATAAGTATGTTAATATACATATAAGTATGTATATATATATATATATACGTTTTACAATAATATCATTTTTCTCCAAGTTAATTGTATTAAACTGTACATTGGTACATGAGTCTAAAAGATACATAATTTGAATTAAATTTAGAAAGTTCACAGAAATGAAGGTTTTGCTGAAATATCTAAAAATTTAATTGGATATGGATCTAAAAATAATAAATTTTGTTGGGTCATTAAAATAATTCGTAGGGAATTTTTAGATACTCTGCAAAACCGATCTTTCCGTGTAATTGAAAATTTCTTGATTATAGTATATGTTTAACTCATGATACATATAAAGCGAGATATCTTCAGATACACAATGCAGTCCATAAGTTTGTGACAAAAATTATATAAAGAACAACGTCTGCAGAAAAATATTTTAAACGCTTTTTTATTCAAATCATAATAATCTCTTAATCTTAAAATAATAATAATCAATTAATACCCCTCTGCCCTCGTTTTCAATCCTTGCGTTGCTACTGAATACTTCTCTTTTGTAATTATCATCAGTTATAACTATTACAGCGGCTTGAATTTCTGAAATACCGAATCTTGCCTTTCAATTACAATTTCAGTTTCAAAAACAAGAAACAGTTGAGAAAAACAAGTTAGGTATGTAAGTAGACTGGATGACTTAAGATTACATTTTTTTAATTCAATTGATATTTCAAAAATTTTAATCATTATGATCGACTAATTGAAAACGTTGATAAAAGAGGAGCACTCAATGCAAAAATTAAATAAAAAACAACGTGGTGTATTAACTTATTTTGGTAGAAAATATTTTTCTAATGTATTCTTTATTTAATATGAATTTTGTTAATTTCAAAACTTATATGTATATGAGTATGTGAGATACTATACAATTACAATATACAGATACATGAATCTTTTAGTTGAAAATAAGCAATATATCGATTATCTGAAACATCTGCATATTTAATTAACTTCAAGCAAATTACTAATTAAAATATATTGATTTATAATCTTAAAATATCTAGTCTACTCTAAGAAATATTTTGTATAATTGTACAAATTGTATAATAATTTTTTGTAATTGTATAATTTGTGTATAAAAGTTTTTAATTCAATCTATATTTGTCTCGGATAGTATTATTTAAACGAAGATATGATTGGGTGATGTGATGTATAGATAGACAAATAATATATAAGATCTGATAAAAAAGATGCATTATTAATTATGTTCGCAAATGACGATAAACGATGACGATAAAAGACATAGATATAGTTATGTTTACAACGATAACAAAGAAATAATTAAACGCGCATATTATATACGTGTATGTACGTGTACACATATATGTACATATATATGCATATGTATAGTTTTATATTTTAAGTAAAATATCATTTAATTTTGGATCATTTGGTATTAATTTTAATATTAAGTGCTTAGCTTTTAGACGATTTTCTGCAAAACAAGGAGCAAATTTATATACGTTATTTTCTTTCACCGCAATATTCCATTTCATACATAGATTTAATTTCAAGCGTTCAGGAACTATTGAATAATTGTAAATTTCAAGAATTTGATTATATGCTAATTCCAATGAATATTTCGGCTCTGCAGGCATGTAAAAATCACGTAATTTTATAAATATAGCAACGAGTATTGCAATAGGCAGCTCTTCTAACTTAGGAAGAACCATTACAATCATGGGTAAGAAAATTGTTTTGGGGAGATCAAAATCAGGAAATAAAACAGAATAATCAGCAAATATTTTAGAAAAAGCAGGATCATTACAATTATTATGGTACATGTCCCATGTTATACTCGGAAAGCAATTTGCTATAGCAGACATTGTAAACTTATTTTCAATCGGTAGAAAGTTAGTGTCACCAATATCTATTCCGTATTTATTTCTCATTAATCTTGTCAAAATCTGCACTGTCTCGCATCTTTCAAAATAATAGTTCGGTATAACATTAAGTAAGGTGATATGATGTAGAAAGCATATAATATTAACATCTTCATTAAATTTCATACAATTAGAGAACACATATTTGCGTTTGTAATCCCCTAGCCCTACATAAAATATGAAAATAAATGTCTCGCTGAAATCAGGTTCCCTATAAACACGAACTAGATTAGAGAAGTACTTTTGTAACATCTCCTGTATAATACATTTTGGATTTACTATGTTAGGTATCGTACCAAGCGTCGCGAATTCTTGGAGAAAATCGTTCTCAAGGACGTGTGTGTACCTTTTAAACATATTTTCTAAACAGTTTAATACGACGATGTCGTTTGTCTTCCCCGTTACGTTTCGGTACATGGGCGGCTGCGATGGCCTCGTCATGTCAATCCAATGCTTATATGAACGCCAACGTTCCATATTAACCACTGATTAAACGTCAATATATATATAAATGCTAGATGATCACTATTACGCACAACGATTCAGCCTCTTCGGATTATTCACTGTGAATTTTCCATTTTCTCGAATATCTTTGACGTTGCGTCAACACCAGCTCGATACAGCATACAATTCCTGTCTTTTTCTGCGCGTCAAAGTATGTAAAATAAAATATGTAACTTGTAAAAGTATTAACGAAAATCGCGTATCTAATACGTATCAATATATTGTGCAAAATTATTACTTTCAACAACGATTATAAATAGATGAAGCAGAATACGAAAGGAAATAAAAATAAATAATCGAATAAATTCACATTTTCCGTATCTCGAATTGCATAAAATACAAATATGTTCCAGAACGTCAGTAGTGGAAGTATTATTTATTGTTATATTGTACGTACCTGTGAGGCTGGACTTTTGTAAAAATTGTTACTGCAGTTATTTTTCTGTGGAATTTGTCTGGGCTACTTCATTTCTAAGTGATTATAACAGAGAAAAAGAAAACAGAGCCGAATTGTTTGACTGGCTATTTCAGTTTGTCTACCAACAAATATAGATGTATGTGTGTGTTTGTGTGTATCACGTACACAATGTAGGATATGAGATGAATGTTTTGAAAGAAACTTATTTGAAAAGCTATTCTAATCTGCTATCGTTAATTTTTTTTTCACATTTTGCTCGATTATCAATAAATTAATAATTTTGCAAGCGTAAGTAAAATTAATGAAATTATTTTCTCAGAAAAAAAAATAAAAAAAACTTCAATTGTAGCCGTTCATTAAAAAACACACGCAAAAAGATATTTAATACATGTATACATCGCAATTTTTATTACATTTATTTTGATGTTTTAATCATTCATGTTTTACATCGTTGTATCAAAATAAATTTAATAAAAATCGCAATATATACGTATATTAAAACGATACCATTTTGCATGCATTTTTTGATAGTACGCAAGTAGAGTTTTTTCTTACTTTTTTTCTGATCATTTTATTAAATCCTACATTAGGACATAAAAAAATATAATCTTTGCTTATATACAAGGTGGGGCATTTTAATCGTTTCAGGCGGATATCAGAAGCTAAGAGAAATACAAGAAAAAGTTTCATATAAAAGTTGTAGATTTTCTTGGAAGAAAAAGGTGAAAATAATGGGGTTTTATAAGAGGCATTACTAAATCAAGTCAAGGTCGACATAAATTTTTAAAATAGGAATCCCTATTTTTTATTGCACATTTTTGTAGCTGAAGTCAAGACGTTTTCAAAACGCTGTAATAAAGTATTTTTTCGTTAAGCACTTTTCGAATTACAAAACTTGACAGTTACTGTACTGCTGACATTAGCATTACCCAAGATGTGATACATGGAGGTTACTCAGTCGAATTTAATCTGTTATGTGTGCTGTGCGCATCTAAGAAAACACCTACAGCTTTTATATAAAACTTTTTCCTGTATCTCTCTTATAGTTTCTGAGATATCCACCTAAGACGATTAAAATGTCCCATCCTATATGTGTGTATAAACATTACTATGAACAAATATACATTATTCTTTTTTATAGGCAAAATTGTATTGCGCCCATATAAAATATCTCGCGATCATACTATAGAACGGAATGCAATGCGGACATACCGAATAAAGATTGCCTATTATTTCAGTGGTTCTAGAGGCCGACACTTCCGAACAGATGCACCGGAAGTTTACGAAATTCCTGATATCAGCCGAGGCCGAAAACGGGAATGATACCGTTGATATCGGCGTTTTCGATCTTCAGGACGATACGATGACCAAGTTCGCGGATAATTGTGCGAACGCTATCGTGGAGACATCCAAGGTGCAAAAGGAAAAAATTTCTGTTGTTTGGACTAGTCCTACCGAAGGTAGCGGTTGCATCCTTCTCAGGTGAAGGGACATTTTATTAAAAATGATCTATTTCGTGATATTTGCAGAATAACAATTTTAATGAATTTTAATACAACTCTTGTTGTAAATTAAATGTCAATATTTTAATATAATATCGTTTTATTAATACGCGTATAAAATTATGATATACGCTTTTTTAAATATGCAGAAAAATAAAAATATATTTATTTTGCGACATTCAAAAGAAATTAAATAGCAATAACGTCATTTTCACGATAAACGCACCGCTTCAGAATGCAATAAATGTTTATAATATTTAAACATGTTTGTATATGATTAAATATGTATAAAATGCCTTTAGCTATAACATGTTTTATTTATGTCCCAAATTTTGCAGCGTTATAACATTTTACTGCATATAATACTTGTATTAAAGGATTTTATTTAAAATCAAGTATAAAGCGATGGAAACGATATTTATTGTGATATTTATTACGCCATTTTATTTACCTCTGAAACAGAATTAAATATTATTTAATAATATATTTTTTGTTGTAAGTGCGCTATTTAAATAAATGTAGATATTATAAGATACACACAATATATATTACAGTATTGTTATATGTTACATTATGTATTATATTCAAATACATAGTCATGTAAGTATTACACGATTATATGAAATTTTACTTATAGTTTGAGCTTCTTCTTCGAAAGATCAACTATTTTGTCTCATTTTATATTTTTACGTTACATTGTTTGATAATAAAATCTTTTATATGATAGTACATCCTCGGCCATCGTACTCATATAGTTGATTACATTTTCATCTTCTTTTTTTGCAGAGCGACAGTACTGGAGACGATAGATGCATGGTATATGGATGACCCAAATTTAATTATTAATATATGCCAAGACTCAAAAGCGGAAGCCGATGATCAGGGCCCGATTCTTCCAGAATGTTGTGCTTGCGACGAGGCAAAATTTGAAGTCACGTTCGAAGGCCTCTGGTCAAGAAACACACATCCGAAAGTATGTAAATAATCGGCATCAAACAAAAATTGTGACGTATTACACAATTTTATATAATATAAACTTTATTAAGCAAAATAAAATTTATTAATATATGTATAGTCGGGAAATATAAATTTTCCTTCAACTTGAGAAGTAAAGCCTTAGAAGGATAAAATCTAAAACGTTAAAATTTTGCGACACTTTAACGTGTATCCTTGTGTAAGGCCTTATTTTTCAAACAGTAAGAGGAAAATTTATATTTTCCAAATATATTAAATAATAGATATATGTATATAAAGAAAATATATCATATTTGCGGGTGAAAGAACTAAAAGTAGATTACTTGGATATAATGTCTCTCAATCCCATGGGGTTGAGAGACGTGATTCCAAATATGCTTAATATAAAAAAAAGGTACTTGCAAGTACCTGAAAAACTGAGCTTATAGTATTTTTTAAAATACTTGCAAGTACCTGAAAAACTGAGCTTATAGTATTTTTTTTTATATTCAGCATATTTGGAATCACGACAAAATCATTTGTAGGAACCCTTCACATGATCGACACTTGATTAATCATCGTTCATTATTCTGTCTTCTTACAGGATTTTCCTAGCAAGGGCTGGCTGATCCGATTTTCAGACGTGATCGGCGCCTCGCATACTGGCGATTACAGATTCTGGCAACACTCCGGCTTAGCTAGTGTTGGACTACAACAAGTGGCTGAGTTCGGTGCAACACGGAAGTTAGAGTCCGAGTTAAAGGATCGAGTAAGAAGTGCAATATATATGCAATTGTATACCTTAAGGAAAAGCTATACAAAAGTTTTTAATTCACTTTGTCCTATTTCGGAAAGTTTAAGATAAATTAATTTTTTTCTGTTCAAATAAATTGCCTTCGTTTTTAATATTTCATTTATATCATAATTCCATTAATATTCTTATATCATAATTTCATTAATGGGTATGCTAAAATATAAAGATACTATTTTATACATATAAATATAAAAAATTGAATATTTCACTAAAATAAGTTACAGAAGCATAGTTTAATTTATGTTAACCCTTTGTAATTACGAAAATTACAAAAATTACAAAAATTAATATAAACAATAAGAATCTTATTGGACCGTGCATTTGCAAATTCAACAATAAAGAATAAAAGTAATGCCCTTAATAGTCAAAACTAGAGCTTTAATGCTTAAATAATTCAATCTGAATTACTATATACTATATATGTACATCCATATATACCATATTTGGTTATCTTCCGACCGAGGTAATATTTTTCGCAATAAATTTATTTGCAGTTTTTCAGCATATTAACATCTTTTTAACAGATTGCCTGATTAAGCATCAAATTATTAAAATAGTTTGTCAATTTAATTTGTGATATTATTACAATAGTTTAATTGCGTTTATAAGTCCGCAAAACCAATTCGGCGCGCAGTTCAAATGACTACAAATATGATATATATGCATGCACATATATATATAATATATACATAGTAATTCTTTTAATTGAATTATTTAAGTATTAAAGATCTATCTTTGACCGTTAGCTATCTTTTACATACAGATTGGCTAACCAAAAAGGCACGTTCTGTGTGAGTTATAGCTGCTGCGATCTAAAACCCATTCTACAATTGCATAAGCATAGTTATAAGTTGTAGTTATGAGAATTAATCAATCACAATCAAATATAAAGAAAATATTCGATTGTGATTAGTCAATTCTCACAACTATATATAACCACTTACAACTACACTTATGCAATTGTAGCTTTATAGTTGCGCCGACAGCTAATTAAGTGCGTACTTTTACCGTAGCACTGATTTCCGAACTGACTTTCAAACTCTAATTATTTCCATCATTGACATTATAATTAATTAGAAAGAATTAATTCTGAAAGTTAAGGATTGTGTTATTTTTTTTAAAGCTTCAGGAATTTGTCGGAAACTCAAAAATAGTTTTTCGTAAATATGTTTATTAGGAAACACATGATTTTATCATAAAAATATTTATGATAAAAACATAGATACACATATAAATTACAGCATTTATCGCTTGAATTTACTGTTTATTACAGAGCGATCATATAAGAACTATAATAAAAGCAAGAGGCATCAGTTATCCGAATGTCACTGGCAAGACTTTTGCTGTGTTTCGAGTTGACAGAAAACATCATTTAATGTCGTTAGTTTCCATGATTGGTAAGGCTAATTTTTACTATACAAAGGAGACATTAAATTCGTATTAAAAATTGTAGAGTAATAATTCTTCGCTCACCGTGCGATTTTAATTTTTTCGCAGATCCATCTCCCGATTGGTTTGTTGGCGTTTCTGGACTCGAACTTTGTCTGTCTAATTGTTCCTGGATAGAACATAAGCAATTAAATCTGTATCCTTACGATGCTGGCACTGACGACGGAATTACATACGTGGTAAAGTAAACAGATGTCAACTTTTATTTTCAATTTCTTATAATTTATGATTGACGGATATTTTAGCGTATTTTATAAGGAAAAATTGATTTAAAATTTCCGAAGAGCTCGCATCAAGATAAGGACAGTTGATTTGTACTTCACTTAGCAGGTGAAGGGCTACTAAAAAAAAAAAAGATACTTGTCAATTGTCAGCGTGGAGAGATCGTAATAACCCCTCTTGAGAGAGAATACCTTAATTTTATCAGTTCATCCCCGTAGTATGCAACAAGAATTGCTGACGTTGTTGCTCCCTCGGCATTTTCCCGACGAGTGAGAATTTTCCTTCTTCTACCTTCTCTTACTTTTCTCGCGAAAAATCTTTTTCCGTGCGTTAACAGCGAGAATTTATGAATACGTTTCTTGTAACAGCAGATCTATTCGTTATTATGTTAAGATCGGATAAAAATATTTGCTGGAAAAAAATTTTAAGAGAAATAAAACTACAAGGAAGTCCTTCCTTCAAAGAAGGAAACGTTTTAAGAAATTTATACGAGAGAAAGATATCTTATACGTAATTAATCTTATATGTAATATGTAATATATGTAAAGATATCTAAAATTTATAATTTTATTTTCAAATATTTATAATTTTTCGTATAAAGCAATATTTATTTTTCTTGTTAATTATTAGTCGCCCGATTCGCCGTCGGATCCACGGCTTCTGATTCACCGTATCACATCAATGTATCCGAATGATTCGAGATCACCTTTTTACGATCCGTCTGGTCTAGACATGAAACCTCTCGCGAAGCTTTATCTCAACAGGCAGAGATTATACGAGAAGACCTGCGATGACTCCGACGATACGCTAACTGATACAGGTACAGTGCATACGAATAAAAAATAAAATAGAAAATATCGTTTAAGAAATGTGCTTGTGGAGAATTGACGACAGTTAATTGTATCACTTGGAAATTTTAAAGCAGCGCGTTAATGTCTGACCCGCAGTTTTCTCGACGATGTAAAAAATTTATATCTCACCGAGGAGAAAAAAATGCAGAATTAAACACCAGTTCTAAAACACTAAAACTCGCGGTGAACGAGTTTCCGCGAAGTTGATTAAAGTAACATTTATCATGAATTTCCACGTCACGTGCAGATCCGCATAATTATTCCCTAAATTGTTCATGCGAGAACTGTTTTAAAACGGGATAAGTCTAGATGAACGTCTGTTTACTTTTACCTTGCGTAATTTGTCTAACTACATATTTTTCACTTTCTCAGCATATTATTTGCTTTCTATTCTTTCTATAGATTGACATTGCATGATAAATTTGTAGTACATAAATTACGCCATTACAAGTTGTATAATGTAATTGTTGTTTTAAGTGCATTAATTATGAACTTTAGATGCATGCGGTTTTTATATGAAACATCTAAAAAGATAATCGATGTTTTTTATACGTAGAAGCCTGTATGGTGTCTACTTGGGGTGAATGGAGTGAATGTTCGGTCACCTGCGGCAAAGGCACCAAGCTGAGACAACGTCATTTTCGCAACGAAGCTGCGGCTACTGCGAATAAATGTAGCACGCCTCTCACAGATCGAAGAGCCTGCTACAATACAAAAAACCCGTATTGGTAATATCTTTTTTTAATCTCGTGATAAAAACTAATTTATGAAATTTCTCAAAATTCTTTATTTACTGATGAATCCCCCTCCCCCACCCCCCTCTCTCGTGTGTTTTATTTTTTTTTAATTTTCTCTTTCTATGTATTTAAAACATTTATGTTTTCATATCTATCGTAAAGCTTCATATTTATTTTTATATTTCGATTTTTATACTTTAGACAAAAATTTTTCATACTGGTTCTTATTTTTTCATACTTTAGACAAAAAAGTAATACAATTCATTGCAAGAGCATATAATTGCTCGTGTATTGTCTTAAAATAAAAAAATTATACGGTTCGATAAATTAATTATTAAATATATTCTCATATATTTAATTATTCCCTATAGTCACCTAACATGCAATCGTAATTCGTAATACTCAGTTGAAACTGTTACTGTTCGTAAAATACATAAAAAACAAGTATGAACTGAGAAAACCTCTATCTTTGCTGGAAACAACTACATTTTTAAATAAAAAGAATATAGCAGTTATTTATTGAAAATTTAATAGAAAGTATAAAAATTCTGACAGTAATTAATAACAATAGAGACTGGATTTTATATATTCAGTGATGAGAATATATTTAATAATCTACCAAATCACATATCTATATAAAAATTCATAATTTTAAAACAGCGAGTGTCATCACCCACATACTCTCATATACGAAACTATGTAATGATGAAAACATCTGTTTAAGTTGGATCTCTAATAGCCACGATGATTCATTCTCAAACAGAATACAAGTAGTCGTCTTTGGTCAGAATTTTTATATGAATTAAAATACTTTTCAGAAAACCTACATCTTTTCCTACAGAATTTTTCATATACAGGTGTTTTCTCTAACTTAACCATCTAAAAAAATATCTCCATTGTTTTTAATGATATAAGAAAATATCAAACCAGAAAGTTGTTCAATTCGAAGATATTATGATGAGCAAAAAAATTTTTCTCAAGGTCATATTTTTTGAAATTTCTAGGTTATCTCCACTTTTTTAAAATGGAATTGTATGATTTTTTTACACAATATAATTCCTCTAATTATTCCGAATATAAAAGTATTAAGGTAGTGATATTTTAAAATACTTTATTCTGGTATATATTGACATAAAATAACTCGTGAACTATTAATATTTTGATAATCATACCTTAATACTTTTATGAACAGAATAATGAGATAAATTAATTGGTGAAAAGAAAATACATAGTTGCTTTAAAAAAATATGTACACAAAATAGATAATTTTTTAAATAAGCAACTGTGTTTTCTTTCTATCAATTGATTCATTTCATTATTTTGTTCATAAAAGTATTAAGGTACGATTATCAAAAAATTAATAATTTACGAGTTATTTAACATTTTAGGTATGTCAATATATGCCAGAATAAGGTATAAAATATTTAAATATCTCATAAACTATTGATTTTTTGATATCACTACCTTAATTCTGGTATGTTCAGAATTAGAGGATTCGTATTGTGTAAAAAAAATTATACAATTCCATTTAAAAAAGTGGAGGTGACCTTGAAATCTCAAAAAATGACCTTGAGAAAAATTTTTTGCTCATAATGTATGCTTCTTCGAATCGAACAACTTTCTCCTTCAAGATTTCCTCGTATCATTAAAAACAACGGAGATATTTTAGATGGTTTTAGATGGTTTAGAAGTTAAAGGAAAAACACTCTGTATATGAATTTTAAAATATTCTAAAATTTTGTAATTTCTCATTCTATAATTTCTGAAAAAATATCTTAAATTTCTTAAATTTTATAAAATTTCATCAGAAATTATAAGATGAAAAATCTTATAGAAATCTTAGAATATTTCATAATTCACGCATATGAAGAATCCTAGAGATTGATGTGCTTTTTAAATTGCTTGGAGTGAAATCTCACTACAAAAGAATCAAAATATTGCCACTTGTGAAAATATTTACATTCTTGAATAAGAGCGGCAGATTTTCATTCTCTTTTTAATAGTAATAGTATTTTCACTCTTTTGAATCAAGATTTCTCCAGGAGAGAGTAAACGTTTTCGACACTTCTGAAATGTGTTCCAATTTGTTCAAAAAATTTTGTTTAAAGAAATTTTCTAAAAAGATGTATAAAATTATTCAGAAATTTTGAAGAATTCAGAATTTTATATAGAAATTTTGAAAAATTATATGAAAAATTCTAAAAAAAACTTTCATCAGGGATACAACATTAAAATGGCTCCAAAATAATTACTGAAAGTCACTCAGTAATGATTTATTTCAAATCAATAATGATTTATTTTAACATCATTTTGACGTTATCATGACAATTGTTACACTGCTTGAGTTTGTATATTGTTAAATAATTGCACTTATGATTCGCCAGCGTCAACAACGGTCGTGACGACGGACTATTGGAGAGCGAAAAGTGCGAGTTAACCGAGTGGAGTTCGTGGAGTGCATGCTCATCGAGCTGTAGTGACGGTATCAAGATCCGATCCAGAAACTTCCGGCAGAAGAAGTATCGAAAACAGTGCAGAGCCGTGGCAAATGGGCCGCAACTCCAGCAATCCATCAACTGCGAAAATCAACCTTGCGATGGCGAAGACACGGAGGAGGTAAGGCGATTGAATCATTTGGACAACGATGATGAGGACGAGGATTATACTGGTGAGATGGCGGACGGGAACGGACAGGAATGGCTGCAGGTATGAGAACGTTTAGGGATATTGAGTCTAAACGATCAGATGGAAACGAGATTTCCAACGAAGCTGATTCGCGAAGCCCGAAATTGTATTAAATTACAATTGCTAAACTTACTATTGGTTACTATATACGATTGCTAAGGTTTACTTTACAGAAAAGAAAAAAAAACGAATTCTATGGTAAATTCGATCCTGATTTTTCTTCAGTGAAAGTTTTATTGAACACCATAATTATTAAATTTTTTTTAATTTTCTATATTAAATATTCTCTTATATATATATATATATTAAATTTTTGTTAAGATCTCGATTAAGAATTAATCAAAATAAATAATTCTCTTATTTCGTCCTCGGGGATTAAGACGTAAAGCTCTTTTAATGTGCTTAATTTGTTTTTAATTAAATCTTAATTTCAATTAAATTTAAGTTAAATCAAATTTTAATTTAATTTGCTTTTAATTAATGTCCAATATTTTTATTTTGGTTTATTAATTTTCCTTAGATTTTTTTCACATGTGAGTAGCTTCTTTTTTTTTGTAAAATCCAATCTGATTTTCAAGTAGCATTTAGTCCGTGAATTGATATTTATTTTCCGGTTTCTGAGTTTTATTCGAACAAATAAAACACATTCGATCAACTTGGTCCTTCGAGAAATTAAGTTCGTCGAAAGGCTCACTTATATACGACTAACTATTGATGTACTTTATATCGAATGGATATCAAGCGGACTTCGTATCTCTTACATAGATAGGATAAATGATCCGCTCGATATTTATTACAACGAATCCAGCAGCTTTGCTAAGTATTAAATCACCAGGCAGCCAGCGGCGATAGCTTCGCACGAGTAATCGATATCTGTATACCATTTCTCGTAGATCCATCAATGGCACTGGCACCCTCACGTAAGTCACGCGATATCAGCAAGGGAAATCTAGCACCTCGGTGTATGAAAAATTTAATCATATATTCTTTTTATAGACTGCCATTAGAGCACGCAAGAAGCGGTAAATATTAAGCTGAAGATCAAAAGCGTATGAAGGATTCAAGTACCGTGAAGAATTAATCTTTTTTCTTCTCTTTATTAAATATTACTACAGATGCATTTCCGAGTGCTTTTAAATTCCCTTGCTGTATCACGACAGCTTTACTATCAAAGATACAGCGGCTTGTTTTTCTTTTTAACGTGGTTTATTCTTGCCATCAAGAGAAGAGGAACGATATATTTAAATTTATGCTTAATAAGATATGCTCGCTGAGAACGATAAAAAAAACACACAACTTTTGCGAATTTGAAAAACGAGATTGTCTTAACAGCTAAAACTTTTTGTCTTCATTATATTAGGTTCGAAAAATATTTCAAAATGTTTAGTTTCTTCATCACGTCAAACCTGATCAGAATTTTCGACAGATATCAAGATATTTCAGAAATATGTGTTATTCTTAAGATGTGAAATTAAAAGAAAAAATTCTAAAAATTTAAAGTTTTACATGACAAGATAACCCTTCAAATGTTGCGGTATCTTGTGATATCATAACTGCAACGAATCAATAAAGAATTTTGACTTAATAATCGTTATTAACCGCCATTATCAATCATACACTTATATTTACAATATTTTACATGCGTAATCATCATGTAAAGAATGTTATAATCAAGTGTCATTAAATTATTTTGGCAATAAGTA
Organism: Trachymyrmex cornetzi; assembly: GCF_001594075.2. NCBI lineage: Eukaryota > Metazoa > Arthropoda > Insecta > Hymenoptera > Formicidae > Trachymyrmex > Trachymyrmex cornetzi. The sequence goes on along the minus strand of NW_017296741.1, from coordinate 2,390,685 downwards.
ATCTCCATGATTAACAAAAATTCATATTAAACGCAAGAGTGAAAAAAATTATATTTTTCAAAATCTTTTTAATACTCATTTAAAAGAGCAAACTTCTTTGTCATACTTTCTAATACCCATATCAGACTAGAGATTGAGATTGAGATTGAATTTGACCAATTAAAACAAAGTTTATTAAACTTGATATTAGTTTCCTTTCTTCTTGATTAAATTCAATCTCGATCTCGATCTCAATCTCTAGTCTGATACGGACATTACAATTAATATACGACATGTTCATGCAATATAGCGCATGGCTAAATAACTTTCAAAGAAAAAAAGGTTTATGCAATCCATGGAAATGCTCGTTTGAAAGATTTTTCAAATTCATTACAAATGCTTGGCAGAAAAGAAAAGAGTTCGCTTCTACAGCTTTCTCCATGAATTGTCTTTTTTATGTTGATCGATTTTTTATTCTTGGCCGCAGACTTGTCTTGCCGATCGCTATACAGAATGGTCCACATGGTCGCTGTGCACTGCCAGTTGCGGACCCGGCATCAAGATGAGATCCAGGCAATTATCGTATCCTTATCCAGATCAGTCGGATAAGGACGACGAAAAGTGCAAGACGCAAATGGTACCATGCATAGCCGAAATTTCGAGCTGTAATTACACAAGGGAAGAGGCAGAACGTACGTAAAATATTAACTGTCAATTTTCTAATTTATTTGACAGTACGAAACAAGAAATAATTCCGACAGTGCGAAAAATTCTAATGATATTTGATTCGTTGCACTTTAGATATAAATAGCATGCACTAAAAATAATCGATATATAAATGTATCTCCGTCGTATATTTTGCTAATAAAATATTTAGCAACTAATAGTTAGTCGTTACTTTAGCCACGCGTTTTATCTTCGTTACTATAACTGCGCGTCTCTTTTGTATTATCTGTATAACTATAATAATAAAATACTAATTAGAGATTTGTAATTAGAGATTTGTAGCGAACCCCTGCAGAAGGGAAGTTGTAATGAAAACGAATTACGAACCTACTTCGATAAACAGACGGGTCGCTGTCGTTATTTCTTCTATACTGGATGCGGCGCTAATCGAAACAATTTCCCAAACGAGCAGGATTGTTACAAAGTCTGCAGTAATTTTCAAAGTAAGTTAATCAGATTACGCGCCATATTCACTTATTTTATAATGAATACATGATACATCATGATGAGGTTGTTAATTATGAGATCCCCGCACGCACGTATATATGCTAATAAAATTTTCTACCAATTCACACAGTGGAATATAGATTTCTGAAAAAGTGACCAAAATTCATGAAGTATGCCAATCGCAGTGGAACATGATATTAGGGTATTTTCGAGGTTGCTGATTTCGAATCCGATCTCGAATTTTGAAAATTTGAAATAGCGGATTCTATTACAGACCTTATGCAACTTTTCAAGTTATTATTGTTATTAATAAGCAAATACTTGACTAAAAATTCTAAAATCTAAAACGTTGAGAATACGTCCACCAACGTGGAACTTTCTAATTTTGATAAAGTAAAACAACATTCATGTTTTTATATGAGTATTGTATATTTACTTTATCAAAATTAGAAAGTTCATTTTTGACTATTTTTTCGGCAATCTATCCCACTGTACAATTATGATATCTGCGCGACAACAATTCTCCCGCTCTCTCAGATTTACCGTGTAACTACAGTTCACTTGATGCAAATGCATCTCTGAAACAGTCTCCGATTGGTTTATTAGTAAAGTTGTTTCTTCTGATTGGCAAATTAAATACTTCGAAACATATGTAGTATTAAGTGGACCGCACTCTATAATTTCTGTTTGTTATATGCATGTTAATTTCTTTAGTGGTAAATTAATCTTAAAATGTAAATTTTAATATTCTTAATATATTAGGAAATATGCTAAAGATTTATTGATATATTAATAGATATTAATATGCAAAAAATATTAATTATTACTAAAATATCTTAATACATGAAAGAAAAATTATAACAGGATTATAATAAATTAGATTATTATTTAAATTTATTTTATTTCTTTAAGGTTTTTAAAAATTATGCGCTTTTTCGTCTAATAAACTCTTAATCTGCATCATATATAACGCTTCTGACTTCCGCATTATCAGTAAACTGTCTTTTCACGAATAATCAATTTGTGTTATACCTTGCACACGCTTACTAACGAATTCAGGAGAATTGAGGGCGAATATGTCGACAATTATGAAAAACTTGAAGGTGTCTCTTAGTAGCGTCCTCAGCTATCATATTCCCGTTCAGGAGCAACGCAGCACGAAAGCGAAGAGAGCGCAACACGGTGATAATTAATTGCTTTATACAAAAATTAATCATTTCTCGTTAATATCAAATCAATATTTATGACAGAGATCCATTATGAATACACATACACATACATCCATACAATACGTATATATTCTATTCTTACGGAAAATACGAATTTAAAAACCATTAGAGAAATGCAATGCATAGAAATTTCTGCTTCGCTGACGATCATCTTGCGCATCTTTATAGAAAAGGAGAATTTTAAAGGCATTCAAGCGAGCAGTCAGATAATGGAATCAAATGAAAATAGCAAAGTGGACTGTCAGGTCACAGAATGGAGTAAATGGACCCGTTGTGATAACTGTCGTGGATACACTATGAGCACCAGGACAATTATGGTATTATATTAGAAATTTATTCATGTATCTATTAAAATTTTTCGATGCTTACAACACAGAATAAAAACACAATGTTTCAACGAGCAATAACTATTATTCGTAAATCCTCTAATCAAAGAAATTATACATATATGTATACATATATTGCGTTGTAAAAGAATGAACGTAAATCTAAAATTGATTTTTCTTGCGAACAGATTTCAGCTGAGAATGGAGGAAAAAGCTGTCCAAAGAAGATTCTTCGAAAAAAGAAGTGCCACAAGATTCCGCCTTGTTGTAAGTATTATTTTATCTAATTTATCACTAAATTAATTTAATTATTGAAACAATTATGAAAGCTTGATGTATTCATGTTGCTAAATTTTTCAATATCTCTTATCATATAAAAAAGAAATTTTGTTTCTTTTAATCAATTCTACTATTAAAGATTAATATAATAAGAAATAAATTTTGTAGCTCTACAGGGTGATGGAACAGGTCGGCGATTTCATAGAGACAAAAATACCGGAACCGATTACGAGAGTAAGTCCTATGTCGCTTTAAAATATCACTTCAAATGGATAAATAAAATTCGCGAAATTCTGTGAATTTAGAATTTATTTCATCAGAATTTCCCTTTTTATTTCTTTACATATGTATAAAAAAATACTGAAATTACACACGCAGTAAATTTAACGCTTCGAGTACATAAACGATATTAAATTTCTCCGTATTAAGAAAAATTGTTCCAGCAAACAAAATTGACGTTTCGATAAAATGTATTCATGAACGAATAAAAAGTCCGTCAAACAAATTAACGCAATAGATGAAACAAATTCATTGGATACATGATCTGGCTGGAGAATTTAATATATGCTTGATAAAATATTTGAACAAAATTCAGAGAAAAAACGTAGTAGTGGCAATCATATAGAGAGATAACTATACAAATTTATAATATATAAAATAATAAAATTAATATACGATAAAAAAACTATACTCGATCTGATCTAGAATTTTCGCTAAGTCCAACATTAAAAATTGATGATTAAATTCAAAGTAAAAAATATTTGTGAATATTGAAAATGTCTCACATTTCAATGTTTAGAAACGTTTTTTATTTTGGGTGCAATAAAGTTTTAACCATCTATATAACTATGTATCTACAAACAGCAAGTAGGTTATATTAAATATTAGACCGTATTGGGTATAATAGTTATCTAGTTCAGTATTAGACCGTATTGAGTATAGTTATATAGTAGAATAAACTATTTAATAATTGCATGAATAACTATAAAATAGTTGTATTCAACAATATCTATCTCGAATAATAAAGGTTCAGAGAAATAAATCAAAATAAGTAAAAAATGTAAGTCAATATAAACTGATGCTGGATTGTAATATGTAAAACTTTTTAGTTTTATTCAACTATATATATACATATATTTTAACCCTTACCGTACAAGAGGGGGTCACTAATGACCGAGCGATTCCTGTTCGTGCAAGTTTCTTTGAGTCTTTCGGTAATTATAAATTACACTACATTTTATTATTTTCCAAAATAAAGTGCCAATATTTATTCTAGAAAGTTGAAAGTATGTTGGTAAATTTTTAGAGATTTTTTTAATCATTCTGAATAGGTGAAAAAAACGGACGGATTCTAGTGCCCCCGTTTGTATGGATGATGCACCAAATTGTAGCTGGTACGATAAGGGTTAATTTTGTTCAACTATAATACATTTACTTCTACATATAAAACTTAAATATAGTTGCTATATTTCTCTTTCAGTGAAGGGTGATCGTAAGTTTTGTTTGTCTAATCATCTCGTTCGTAAAGTTACAGTGAATTGTAAAGTGACACCGTGGTCAACGTGGTCAAAGTGCAGTGCGACCTGCGACGAGGGGTTACGAAGCAGAGTCAGAAGTATAACGGTGAAACCGAGAGGAGCCTGGGCCAAACTCTGTCCAACTTTGGTGGAATTCAAGAAGTGCCGCAAGGTGGATTGTCCACAATAGACGGACGTAACGTTTCCACAATTTTGTCGCTAGTTAATCGATAGCGATATGCACAGCGGTGCGTTCTGTTTCGAACGTTGGAATTTATATGACTAGACTGATTATGAGTGACACTCCCTCTTAGATGTCACACGGTTGAAATTTCAGAGCGTATTTAGGAATAGAGGTAGCGAAGTTATATCAGAGAATAAGAATAATACTGGACGACACAACTTTATCGGACGTTCACTTGAGCGGATGTTCGTCGTTTTCATAGCGAAGATAGAGTCTATACGAGATAAAAATCAGGGAAACAGCGAATGACATGACAAAGTACATATTTCATTTGATAGCAAAGTTGAAGATATTTTAGATTCTAAAGTTAATTTAGTTAATATATGCGTTTATTTTACAATACAATCATTTTCTTTGATTTACATATTAAATTTAATTTCCTGAGAAAGAACAAAAAATATAGATTTTCATTAATTCAAAATCAATAAAAGTAAATACTACTTTAAAGAAACAGAAAAGGAATTATTAGAATGTGACTGTAAAATAGAAAAATCGATTTCTTTATCTTGTGATACAGAAACTACACAATTTGAACCAACATTTAACTATAGTACTTAAGACGCATTGCACGATTTGCTAATTATTTTCTATACATTGAAAAAAAATTAAATTAAACAAATTTGTTAATATTTGTTTAAATAATTCTAAGTAAATTTTACTAAATGTAAACATATATTTATTCGATACAAAAATCATTAATTTGATTTAACTGTCATTTTTTTATTAAGTAAATATTTATTTATTGTAAATTTAAATGTTTACTTATTGCCGGTACTATTCAAAGATATATGTATTAAGATATATTAAGACAATATTTAGTAAATTTTTTTCAATGTAGAGAACAGAAGTTCATATAATGTTCTTCTGTAATAGCTATAGTGAAAAAAAAGGGTTTTGGAATTGTTTCTCTCTATATTCATGTTCTCTGTCCTCCAGTGTAATTTACTACGCACAGGGAAATCGTTTTGCGATACTTGTCGTGCCAATACTGAATTACTTAATATTTCGTATAATTTTATTTACCTTAAAGATGTAACACGTGAAAGTTCTTCTCCAATATGATATTAAGTTAAGGCAAAATGGATTTGCATTCCAGTACGTCACATCAGTTGTGCTTAGAAAAGAGGAAACGTTAGAATTTTTGCAATTATCCATACCCATAATAAGATAATATTGAATAGTCATAATAGTTTTTCGCAAAAGGCGAAGACAAATCATTTGATATCTATCTAATGATAGCAAAAGGGTAAAATCAGAATATAACCGCGGCATAATAATATTAATGTTAAAAGAGTGTTGCTCCTTTCTAGCGCGGGTAGTAAAATGCGAAGAAGACCACTCGTAATGACATTTATTTATACGCGTATCGTCATATTTGTAGCATTTATCACGCATTACAGATCTCATTGCAAGACCAAAGTTTGTATAACAGCTTCAGTTGAAAACTGAGAACCACGATATTTTAAAATACTATTGTAAAATGCGATTTTGAGTCTGTTTTTTGTAGCTGAACTAGTTTACACTTTTGGAACTCAAAGTGAGATGTTTGATATTTGGCGAAAGCGAGAAAGAGAGTGATTCTAGTGCAGTCTAGCGCAGGAATAAAAAACAGACCTGTAGACATATCAGTAGTTCGATAGACAGTAAGTTGTTTGTTTGACGCGTAACGGGAAGTTTTATTAACATGGAATTCTCTTCATTGACAATAATGATATCGTAGGTATGGTACAAAAAAGCTATTTACCTGTTATTCTTTTGTAAATCCGTTATAATACAATATATTCAAAATAAATATAATCACTATAAGTGTATTCATATTATATATATATATATATACACATAAATGCATACATAAATACGTACACATATTATTACATTAATTTAATTATATAAAGGATTAATTTTTTTTTGCATGTGTCAACAGCGATAAATTCTGATTTCATCTGTCTATATTTATACTATTCGAATTCAACAAATCTCACGTACCTCTTTCATTATTAGCTATACTGGAGTTGTCAGTCTCATCTTTATTATTTACAGAAACATCTTCATTCTTATGCGAAGGAGTTATTAAGAGTAAAATTACATTCTTCTTTGATGGCATTTGCTGGATACTGCCATCATTTCTTACAACATCCTCGACGACTCTTTGCACCTTACCCTATATGTTAAATGAAAAAACTTGCATGTAATTAAATAATTATGTTTTTCATGAAAGGTTTTTTATCTCAACACATTGTTTGCTTAAATATTATACTTTACAATTACCTTAAAAATAATCATTTATATAGATTATCATCCTTGATGAAAACTTTTCCCACACTTTTTATATGAATTGGAATACTTTTCAGAAATACTGAGAAAGTCTATATCTTTCTTAGAACTTTTCATATACAAATTCTGAAATAGTCTAAGATTTCTAAGGTTTCTCACATTACATAATAAAAAAAAGCCTTAAATTTTTTCAGATTTTATAAGATTTTATCAGAAATTATAAAATGAGAGAAATCTTGGAATATTTTAGAATACAACACATATGAAAAATTCTAGAAAAGATGTAGATGTTTCTCAAAACTTCTAAAAAGTAATTAAATTTTTTGAATATAATTTCTTAGATTTTTTAAATACAAATTACAATTTGTATTTAAAAAATCTAAAAAATTCTCTAAAAAATTCTGAAGAGTTTTGAAATTTACATAAATATTACATGAAGAATTTTGAGAAAAATTTTTATTACAAAGAATTAATTACTATTTAAACAACTGATAAGATTAGAATATTTAAAAGGAGAAAAAGGTTTATAGAGAAAATAAAACGAATAAATGTAAATTATAAGAGTTGATACCAGTTGTTTTTGTGCAGTGTATTTACATATTATAAAATCTTTATTACAGACTATTCAAATACAATTAAATTAATTTATTACATATTATTCAGAAGCAATTAAATTAAATTAATTATTTTTTTAATATGTACAATAAAGGCTTTATTGTACATACAAATAACTGGTGTTGGTTTTTATAGGTATTTAATATAACGAAATTCTTCATTATTGTATTTTTATCTGATAATTCTCTTAAATAATGACTTTTCGTTGATCAGTTGCATATCAAGAAGCAGAGAAAAGAATCATAGAACTCACCCCGTCGGCACCGTCTAGAGTGATGGCAACCTTGACTTTGTGGCCCTTGTTCAACAATTTCATCATGTTCTTCGTCTTCGTCCACAGGTCATGTTCAGTGATCTTCGCGGATATGTAGTATAATTTAGCGCCCTTGCTCGACTTCTGCACGGCCTTGTCGGTGTTCCGAGTATCCTCTTCGGTCTTCTCGAGGTGTTCGAGAATGTTGGTGTTGTTCATTAACTTATAGAGTGGTCGCTGCATCGTACCCTCGAGGTCGCTGACCTTAATGAGGGTAAGGTTGCGCCGTTTCGCCAAACGTTGAGCCACTTCCAGCACGGTCACAGTGGTCGAGTTGTCCAGCGACAAGAGCGTGATCTTCGGAATCGGTTCTGTTTTTGGCCGCGGTATCTTCTTGCCATTGCTGTCAGTCTGCTCCGACCTTTTGCTAAACGTTCGACACTGATCGGACTTCCAAATATCACGTGTCACGCGACACCGACTGAAGCTCTGAGCAAAATGCACAGCCTTGCGTAGAGTTGGCGGTAACCCGGGAACTATCATAGCTCGGCGGTTCCGTCAGAGTGTCCAATTTTCTGTTGTTCTCTGTCGAACCTAACCTAAAATTGTCACGCATCGCACCACACGTCGTAACTCCTAACCTTACTTCGTCACATTGCGCCGCATATGCTCACAATATTTTCGCCGAATGTTTGTTACGCCTGAAGCCTATCATAATTACGGAATGCATCGAGGATTATCGCGATTGACGCTAACAAATAGCAAGGTGTAAGTTTAATAAAACTTTAAGTAAATAGGTGGTTTAATGTGATTCATATTATAGATTGTTTACATAGATGATACGTAGTTTACATTGTATACACATACTTAAACACCGACGAGATACTATTCTCATCAGTGATGTAAATTATTATATTTTACGCCTTGACACAATCCTGATGAAGATACGCAAGTTGGTAGATGAAGTGCTTAGAACACCTCAAAAAGATTTTAGTTTTATGTGAAATTTTATATTCGTATTTTTTATTATTATATATCACAGTTAATTTTACATTATCTTTATGAGATAAAAGGAAATAATGAACTTTGAGACTCTTCTGAGTAATACTTTTTATTTTCCTTTTTCAGAACAAAATTTTAAAGAAAATTATACCTAGACACATAGTGGCTGCCACATCTACCCCCTTAAAGTTAACATGTCCACCGAGGAAAAAAGCATTTCAACAGAAACTCAAGTGAAACAGGATGGAAAGGGTGTTTCTTCCTCCTCATCCTCCTCCTCTGCCCTTTGGAGGGCCGACAATATACTTTTAAAGACCTTTCTTCTGATCACCTGCATTAAGATTCTCCTGATTCCTACTTAGTAAGCAGATGTTTTGGACAGTCTCTTTGCTGGCCCATTTGTGGCAATATTATTTATATTGAAGGTTTACACTTGTTTTTCGCAGTCGCTCTACTGATTTTGAGGTACATCGCAATTGGCTGGCCATCACATATAGTCTCCCTGTTGCAGAATGGTATGTGAACGCACAATCTCCTTGGACTCTTGACTATCCGCCTTTATTTGCGTGGTTTGAGTACTGCCTTAGCCAAATGGCTGCATTTTTCGATCCGGAAATGCTTAAGGTGGAGAATTTGAATTATGCCTCACCGGCCACTATATATTTCCAGAGAGGCACCGTTATATTTGCCGATCTGATATTTGCTTATGGAGTAAGAGAGTAAGTATGAAATTTATTTAATTATATTAACAACCTTCACACATGGCGATGTAATTAAAAAGATCTTCAACTTATTGTTATTAAATAAATATAAATGATATATATACCACTCTAAAAATAAATCCAATAAAAAGAATTTAAAAAATCAATTAAAAGCCAATGCAGTTGTCAGTGCATAAGAAGTATTTATTATAATATATTAGAGAATTATTAACTATGCAGACATTTTGACCAATGTTTGATCCTTCTCAATGCAAATTAAAACAAATATAAAATTAACCATTGTTAACTCATAATACAATTAATGCATGAAGTATATATATATTGTTGAGTCATAGTTGTCACATTATAAATGTACAAGAATTTGTAGATTGATCATCTTGTTATCGCAATAGTCCGAGTTCCCAGAAAAGGTCCAGAAATAAGGTGTTATATGACAGTGGTCAATCGACAGATAAACTAGCGTATAAACGCATCATCAGTAAAAACTGTTTTGTGTAACGTCAAGTAATATAACATCAGTTAGATATTCCGATAAAATGATAGTGATTTTGATGAATGCAGTCAGAGAAAAATTATTATTATGACTGTCAGTTAAGAGATCGAACAATAATTCATTAATGTTCTAAATTAAATTCTTTTTATTAAATAAATCTTTCTTCAAAAAATTATATCTCCTTAGAAAAAAAAATTAATTTTTAAAGCCATACAGAGGATAGTCTAAATAATGTGAACTTAGGAAGTATATTATTTACTTCCCTACTTTAATAAGAGATTGATTGCTTTTCATTTTACATCCTTATTGAATCACTCAGCGCTTGAATAATTAACTATGGAATATTGTACTATTCTTTTAGTAGAATATCTTTTATCTTTAGAAAAACATTATTTTTTATACAAATGATATTGGAAAATGAAATTTTCTTCCTACTCTATTTTCCAAAATTGCTCTCTATTTTCCAAAGCTTCAACATTTTTCCTGGTCAGTCGTCCGATTTAAATTATTTGTAATTTCTTGAAGAGCAGAGTGAGAAACAATCAAGAAGTCTATTTCTGAAACTGATTTCCTCTTTCAATATCTTTTAAGTAATTAGAAGATATTCTGTTAGAAGAATAATGTACTATGTAATATTATTGTAGCAGTTGCTACAGTATTCAAAGATGACTCTATTCTAAACTCTATATTAAAAACAAATAGTAAACAAAATTCTTATTAATAAAACAAGTAGAAGCCTCAGTGGTCGAGTTGGCTAAGACACTCGTCCCGGAAAGTCGAAAGGTCCCAGTTTCGAACCCTGGCTGAGATAATATTTTTCGCAATAAGCTCTTTACAGTTTTTCTAATTTAATTTGGGGGGGATTATTAACGTTTTGGACTGATTGTGTTGAAAGTCCGAAAGTTATCGGCGCGCAATCATATCTGAAATAAATTAATTTAATAAAGATATATTGTATTATTCAAAACATCTTTGACCGTGATGTTCTCTATCGTATTTGTTATAAAAGATTTGATGTAAAACAAGTAGATAATATATTTCTTAGGTAGTCACATTTTCTATTCCCTATATATACTGTAACCTATCCCCTATATATACTGTAGAGATTTTTGTGCGATACAGATCTAAATCTAAATTTTTTTTTACAGAATGAGTAGGACATTTTGCAAGTCTTTAAACAACCACATAGTTTTTGTATTTCTGTCATTATGCAATATAGGACTGTTGATAGTCGACCATATACATTTCCAGTACAACGGCTTTTTGCTTGGCATTCTGTTGATATCAATGGCAAACGTTTCAAAGATTGGCAAAGAGGTAAATCTTGTAACATACTGTGGAATTTACTTATAGTAAAGCAGCTCGTTTTTAGATGACGGTTTGTGCTGTACATAATGGTGCTATGTGGTTTTCCATTTTACTAAATCTAAAACATTTATATGTATATGTGGCACCAGCATACACTGTCTGGCTACTAAAATCACACTGTCTGAACAGTGGAAAGTTCTTCAGGCGGTTATTTAGTCTTGGACTTATCGTTCTGACTGTTCTAGCAGTATCTTTTGGTCCATTCAGAACTCAATTATCACAGGTAATATAATTGCAGATTACATTTTATTTATATATATATATATATATA
>NW_017296741.1:2357053-2378841 GCF_001594075.2 Trachymyrmex cornetzi | reverse complement strand
TATATATATATATATATATATATATGTACATTTTTATTAGGTAATTTCCCGTTTATTTCCATTTAAAAGGGGCTTGGTGCATTCATATTGGGCTGCGAATAGTTGGGCTCTATATATTGGCGCCGAGAAAGTGCTGTCTGTGATATGGAAACGCTTGGGATGGTTGAAAGATGTTAAGTCTGCAGTAATGACGGGTGGCCTGGTGCAAGAACAGAACTTCCTCATATTACCCACTCCAACTCCTATCGTTACATTTCTTCTGACTTTTGTGACAATGCTTGTAAGTTTATCTATGCAGCGCATAGTAATTTAATTGTTCTTCTGTATTAAGGAGTCGATTCTGTAACAGTCGTTGATATCATTGGGCAGCTTTTTTACTCCACATAATATCTGCGCAACGACATCAACGACTATTGTTAAAAGTTACAGAATCGGCCCCTAAATATATTTTATTGTTTTTTTTTGTTATGTTTTTTATATATACACATGGATAGATAAAACAACTAATATAATTATTTTAGCCTGCATTATGGTGTCTTCTATATAAGAAGCCTTACGTGAACTCGAAAGATTTTATCAGGTGCATTGTACTATGTGCTTTAAGTTCATTCATGTTTGGCTGGCACGTACACGAGAAAGCTATATTAACCGCAATTATTCCTTTGTGGTAAGTCTTATACGCCTTATAACAGAGTCAGACCACGTGAAGTTGTCAAAACAGGAGTGAGAAAGAAGAGCATATACCTATATAATTTTTTTTATATACATATAGTATTTCATTCAAACTTATATTATCTTACATTCTAATTTACTAAAGTTGACAAAAACGACAGGCTAATCAAAGCCTGTTATTTCGTGGCCAGACTGTTATATAATAAGTATTAAACTCATATAAAAATTACTGTTTTATTATATTATGAAACATGTATTTATTTGTAGCTAAAAATATAATAATATAGTGTGTTTTATAATTATTTTAGCGTCCTCGCAGCGCTACATGCGGAAGACGCGCGCATATTCATTATTTTAAGCAGTGCTGGACAAACTGCTCTCTTACCATTGCTATATCCCGATAACTTGTCTTCTCTGAAATTACTATTGTCACTAGCGTATATGCTTTCATCGATTTTAATCTTGACTAATCACCACGGCAGACCTCTATTACGATTACATGAATGGCTGTACGTAATACCGCTACCACTAGTTACGATCTACGAAGTGGTACTGCATAAATTGTTGCTCGGCGACAAACTACCATTCTTACCATTAGCATTTACTTCTATATACTGTGCCATTGGTATAACTTATTGTTGGATGCTGTACTATTATATGTATCTACAGAATGACGCTCGTGATAGAACACCAGGAGACAAATCTAATCGCCACAGATTAAAGCAGTCCTAGAGTTTACAAATTGCTAGAGATTTACAGTAATAATTTGTATCCTTCTGAGCGAAATAAAACATTTTTATAAATTGCATATTTGTCAGATGATTAAATATGTTATTATATAATTTAATATTTTATTATAAGTAGAAATTTAAGAATTTTTAAGTTTTAAGAATTTTCTAGTAAAATTGTATTTTTGGCGCGAATGTAATCGAGGTTAGCTTCTCTGCGTGAGCAGCGCTTCAGAGGTTTGTTCTATATTCCTGCACCAGAGAGAAACCTGAGGCCGATATTCATAGTCGGATCTTATATTCACGACCGTCTTAAGTACGATCTTAAGAAGTCACGAACCAATCAGAAGGCTGCATTAGCGTTTTAAGACATTACTTAAGACGGTCTTGAAATAAGACTCGACTATGAATACCGACCTGAGAGAGGACATGACGACCTTTTATGGCTCCCGCACACAAAATGCGGCAACGCTTGCCACGCGGCGGAAGTTGGCGCAATAGCCAATCAACGTCTCGCTTGCTCGGAAGTAATAGATATATAATTTTCACCGCGCGACAAAAATTGAACTCAATCCAACTTTTGCCGCGCGGCGGAAGTAATATAACGTCATTTCTAGAAGTTTTGCATAGTGAGGCCGACTTAAGAACATAGGATTATTGGTTAGTGCGATAACTTCCGCCACACGACAAACGTTGCCGCGTTCTGTGTGCGAGAGCCAATACCTGTAAAGCTTATTCTACAATGTGCTCTTTGTTTCCTGTTTCTTGCTTTTTGCCTTTTGCCGCTTTTCCCTTTTCAACCGTTTTCGACAATTGTATTTCTTGCTACGTGTTTCCTGTTTTTTCTGAAGTTTGTTAACACTTATTTCGGGCAAAAGACAAAATGTAAAAAATAGCAAAAAGCAAGAAATCGAAAACAAAAAGCACATTGTAGAATAGGCTTAAGGGTATATTCACAAAAATTTGCATAACCACATAAATATATGCATAAAAAAAATTATCCAATCACATTTTACGTGCGTCTTTATATGAGAAATGCGATTGGACAATTTTCTTTATGCATATATACGTTTATGTAGCTATACATGTTTGTGTAGATATACCCTAAGGGTATAATATATATATGTATATATAATACGTGTTTCATTAAAAGATTATTTCTATAAACTTTATATAATAACATATATTTTTTATAAGTAAAATAAACTAACAATAAGTAAATATTATACTGCAAATATTATTACAATTTTTTGTATTAGAATATCCGAATATTAATTCACCAAACGTTAAATTTTATGATTAATTCTCTAAACTATTCGTATCCTTAAATCATATATGATATATTATATTTTACAATACGTTTTCTATTCTTGAAGTTAATAGCTCAGATTTAAATTAATATATTTTTAGACTTTGTTCTCCGGACATTGATATTTGAATCATTCAAGTAATTGGAATGTTTTTGAGTAACAATAATTATTTCGAATGACTTGAGTATTATAATATTTGAATATTTATAATCCTAATCCAAGCATTATATCAGATGTATAAAAAATTAATATGCAGAAAAAATTCAATTATTTATGACGTACATGATAATTAATTAACATAATAAATGATTAATAATATAATTAATAAACAGCATACTTCTTTATAGAAGAATGATATTTAATTCGTCAAACGTGGCAGTTTATTCAATAGTTCCAGTTAACAACCAGTTGAAATTGCTGATGCTTCTCCATATATTGTTTTCAAAATCTATTGGAATCTCTATTGTATCCTATTTAAAAGTGAATCTGCAAATACAAACGAAATAAACAATAGATTAAAAAGTTGAAATATATTTGTGATTATTACTACAAAGTTAAATTTCTCACTCAAGTACATTACTTTATAATCACATCAAAGCTGGAATTCTTATTATCTAAATATTAAAAAAATCAAATGTTTAGTATTGAATACTATTGAAAATAAAAAATGCTTGACTCCAAAATTACTCGAATAGATAAACTGTCTGAACAGCCATCAGTTATTAAATATTTAAATATATTTTATTATAGTAAATTATAATAAAAACATTATAGTAAATTTGTACTATTTTATTTTGATATTAACTAAATGGAATTACTTAACTGAAATACTGATAAAATTTATAAAACACACGTTTTAAATATCAGACTCAAATTTTTATAATTTTTATGATAAACAAATACTTAATATTTGATTTCTTATGTGTTCGTTATATATGAGTGCATACTAAAGGAGCGATTAAAAAAGGATAAAACACAAAAATTTGTAATATTGTTTTTTTTTTTCATTTTTTCAAATGCGAGTATGTCTATCAATCTGATGAGAATAAGTTACTCGTTATTTTTTTCTAATTGATGATTCGTATTCATGTCATTTCCTCCAGTATTATTTGTAGTTTTCTTATTTATGCCATGTTTGAGTAAGTAGTTCACTAAATCATTTACTTTATATATGTGGGATGCCGAGTGGCATGCCGCTCAGTGCGATTGACTCGTGATTTGTAGATCCGAGTTCGATCCCACTGCGCTCCTCCATATACGCGATTTTTCGTGTTCGCCGTTCAGATTCGGCGTTAAACTGTAGGTCCCCTCAAGTGTTTGACAAATTCTAAGGAAAATAAGAATGCAAACTATCTACCAAATAAATACAAAAACATAAAGCAAGCACCTTTGCTCTTCCTCCAAGAGGATCGATTTGATGAGAAGTTACTCGTTATTCTCGTTTAATTGATGATTCGTATTAATGATATTGGTTTAGTTTGGACAAGTGGTTCGCTAAATGACTTACTTTATCTTTCAACATGTCAAACTTTTTACAACAAAACTTGCATCGTATTATGTCATTTGATGTATTCGATACGAAATTTTTCGATACTCACGAATGTTTATTTGTTTTGTATTTTCTCAATTATTAGTGAATGTTTCCGTTTCATATATTTTCTTAAAACGTTTGTATCACATCCATTATTATGCCCAAGAATAATTACAAATTTTACATTTTGATGCGTATCTCTCTTCTTTTGTGAAATATTCCCAGTGAAAACTATTTAGTCAAGGTGATGTCAATGTGACGTCAAATTGACGAAGGAATATGATGTCAAAAAGAATAATCAAAATGATGGCAAAATGACGACTGTATGACTGCAAAAACGTCCCATACCATGACGGTGATCTTGACTTCCTAAACGTCAAAATGCCGTTAACATGATATCAAAATGACGAGTAACATCAGCTTATTTACTGGGAAACTCTGTACAGAAATAAATGTAAGACTAATCTCTCTCTACTAATATAGATTCACTTTAATTTTTGGTATAGTGTACTCTAACTTTTTTAATTCTTTAAATTAAGAAAAGATAAAAAGTACGTTAAACCACAATTAAAAGATTAATCTACATTATTAATAGTAACGTGCATTAATTTTGCATGTATTCATATACAAGATTATAACTTGATTTTTGAACCTAAAAGTAAATAACATTTGAAAGGGAGTATAAAATAACTGTATTATTATGTTGCATAGAAATTGTTATTATTGCGTTGCGATACTGAAGTAATGAAACAGTGAAATAATGGAATTAAGATCGATATATATCGCTCGCAAAGATTATAAAATTTCCAGTGAAATCACAATAATCAATTAATGTTATAAAACAATTAAAGTTTTTCATACACAATATCGGTAACACATGTTTCTTTGTGTGCATCATATATATAAACATAAAATTATAATATCTAGTATAATATACAGTGTCCTATAAATTAATACCATTTGAAATATCTTTGAATCTATGTCTAGAGAAAAATTTGTATAAACAAAATTGCACAATACGGAGGAAGCTATTTCAAGTAATAATAGTTATTGGGACACCCTGTATAAGGATCTTAATTTGTATCCTAACGTTTTTTTACCATAAGAGGTGAATATTTCACTCTTTTATACGTGCATTTTACTCTCTCTCTCTCTCTCTCTCTCTCTCTCTCTCTCTCTCTCTCTCTCTCTCATGCGTTACAAGCTCATCATAATGTTATCATCTTGACGTCAATGTGATATTGGCTACGTTCAGCAGAAAAAGTAGCTTTGCAACTGTTGTAAAATTCTTGTATAGACGATTGGTTTATACATTTAGATCTAATGAAAAACTAAGGGCAAGACCAATCATATTGAAGAATTTTACAACAGTTGTAAAGCTGCTTTCTCTGCTGAACGCAGTCATTGATTGAATTTCTTGCATAATACTAGAATTATCATCACTATAATACTAGAATTATTATCACTATAAACGTGAGTATTCGCCAAGAAGACTAGAGTCTTCTTGGTATTCGCATATCCGCCATTTTTACTCCTTTCCCCACTCTGCCGCTGAGCTGAGATAGGTTATAGCTTCTAAGCTGTTAGAAACCTTGTAGGAATGAAAGGAGCTACAAAATTTCAAGCAACAAATACAATCGTAACCTGTAATAACCATAACCCATCACAGTCACTGATTCAGTGATGGAATGGGGATAGAGCAATGAGTGGGAAAAGAAATAAAAATGGTGGACGCGAATACCTACGTTTCTAGTGCTCTAGTTCAGCAACAGAAAACCTCTTGCATCAGTTCAGTTCAAGGTTCAGTTAGTGCACGAATAAAGAACAGACTTTTAAGATCGAGCCGATCAAGGTATCCGTATCGCTTCAAGTTGTTCCTTTCACGCGGTTTCCCGCGGATTTCGTTAGGATTGTGTGCTGTGTGGTGTAGAATTGGCGGTATGTTATTTATGTTATTTAACGTAACGTTCGTTTAAATTCGAAAATTGCATTTCTTTCAATTCGTAGTTCTTTATGCACGTCTTCGTTGTTCACGACGTCATACTCTTCGCGAAATCAGCTGAACTGTCTCGGCGAATTGTTCTCGTTTAGGTTATAGCGACAGATCACACTGACAGTTGTATATTGTTCCATATAGTAATAATGTAATTGAGAAATGCTAAAAATATTGTGGTATTTCAAAAACAAGGTAAATTCACGACAATTCAATAACCATTTGGTGAAAACGCGCAGTCTTATTTTTGCAATTTCAACATTCTTTATAAAAACGAAAAACTCCAAAATTTGTGGATACTTTCCATTTGGTAACAAGTGACACAAATGTCGTTCTGCTGGCAAAGTCTAATAAATGTGCTCTTTGTTTCTTGTTTCTTACTATTTACTACTTTTTAAGCCTATTCTGCAAGGTACTTTTGTTTCTTGTTTCTTTTTGCTATTTTTTAATATTTTGTCTTTCCTCTTATCCCGTTTTTCGTTTTTTATCGCCCGTGATAAAAGTTAACTTCGAAAAAACTGAGAAATACGTGGCAAAAAATACAATAGTTGGTCAAGAAGGAAAAAGGCATGAGGTAAAAAGCAAGAAACAGGAAACAAAGAACACTATAGATCAGGCTTTACTCATTGAATATCAAGAAAGATAGAATGATGAATGTGTCGATTTGTGTCACTAAGTAGAAAGCATCCTGTATGTACCAGGTTTAACAAATAAAAAGTATGGACGGTTCAACGGAAGACAGTGATTGTATGATACATGAAGTAACGCCAAAGAAAAAAAAGAAAATGAGACAAGGTAATTTGATTTTCTTGTAAATATATTGCATACATTTAGATAAGTTTGTTCGTGTTGCTTGTATTTTTTGCATTCAGCATCTTTGCTCTCTTTTCAATATATATCACGTTTTAAGTATCTAATATACATTTATTGAGTGTAAAATATTTTTCAGAATTTAAGCAATACAAACAAACCTATTGTGTATAGTTGTAACAATTATGTTTACACAGTGTGTTTATTAATTACACAATTATTTCATTATTTTAGCACAACTACCATTTCAAATATTAAGTTCCTCCAAATCACCAAACAGTACAGATAATGAATCTAACATGAAGAAGAGGAAAATAAAATCACCTTTGGTAGGGCCTAAGAGCTCTAAAGTATTAAAACTTGCAACAAAAGAGAATTCGGTCAGTAAAGTACCTGAGAAGAAAAGAGAAGATACAAGTGAGACAAATCTTGATGTTAGCGATGATATTGAAATAATATTAGGTGACGAAAAGGAAGATCTCGGGCAAAGTGATCAGCAAGATACCAAGAAAATCGATAGTACACCTAAAAGAAACACTCTAGGAAAAAATAAGAAACTGGATAAGTCTCAACAGAAACCTGGTGCCTTAACTAAATTTCTAAAAAAAACAGACAAGGAGATTGAAAAAAGTGACCATGTCGATAATTTACCTGAACAAAAAGATAGTAATCATGATAATAATTTACCTGAATTAAAAGATCAGAAAGACTGTCAAGATATATCTGTACATAAGGAAACAAATGAAGTCTGTATGAATGAAAGCTCAGGCGCACAATGTATTCGATCTGAATTAGATACATCTCAACTAAGTGAAATAGATGATAGTATTGTTAATAAGGATACAGATCTTTCTCTTCAGAAAACGGACTGTGATATTACTATTTTATCTTCGGATAACGAGGCTTTGAGCGACCTAGATACATCAATATCGAATAGAGATATTGATAAAGAAACTGACAAAGAAACTGATAAAGATATTGACAAACCTGCATCTCCTATTACTCCAAAAACTGACAAAGATATCAAGAAGAATAAAATTAAAAAATTAACACCAAAACAATTGCAAAAAAGACAGGAAATTATCAAAAGAAAGGAAGAGAAACAAAAATTAAAAATGGTATGTAAATGGAAGAGGTGTATATTTTATTTTTGTTCACTTATAAAATAAGTTTAAATTAATGTGATTGTATTGTACATATACATATGTATATCAATTCATTTATATTATATTTCTTATATGCTAGGAAAAAGAAAAAAAACGGGAGGAGAAAAAAGCAAATCGGCGGATGGAGAAAGAAGAGAAGCAAAGAGAAAAAGAAGAAAAAGAGAGAATCGAAAAAGAACAAAAGAAAAAGGAAAAGGAATTAAAGGAACTTAAGAAACAAATGGAGATCGAGTAAGAACAATTGTATTTTACTGTGCATTTTGTGTTGTACACTTTCCTTTATATTAAAAAATAATTTATTTCTAGACAAAAACAAAAAGAAAAGGAAGCGAAAGAAGAAGAACGGAAAAAGCGAGAAGAAGCTAAGGAAGAAGAGAAAAGAAAGAAAGAAGAGGAACGATTGGAAGCCGAACGCAAGAAGCAGAAAGCTGCCTCGAATTTTGCGAGCTTTTTTGTTTCTAAAAAGCAAGAGGTTAAATCGGTGGAGGAAGAGAGTATTGTTGGAGTGAAAAATTTTATGCCTTTTGAAATAAAGGCCGACATGAGAATCGCACCGATTTGTCGAAGGAAGTTGACTAAACATGATAAATTATTGTTTGATAATAAGTACAACGTAGATTTAGATAAAATCGAATTATATCTCGAAGACATTAAAAAAGGAAGAATAGTGCCACGTACTTATTCCAAAACGTGGCCATTGGAAACAAAAGAAGATGAAGTTATGCTACTAGGTAGAAATCACGTTTATGATATGTAAATTTTTTAATATAATTTGTTAAATATTTTAGTGAATCTAATTGATTGTGCAGACGATGACAATGACGGCAGTTCCAACATTATAACGAACACGCATAACTTGGAGAAGCACCGGCCGAAATTATTGCAATTCAACGAAAATCGCCGTCCTCCATATTGGGGTACATGGCGAAAACGAAGTAGCATCATAAATCACCGGCGGCCGTTTGCAAAAGACAAGGTAAGAATTAATAATAATATGATTTCTACAAATGCTCTTTATTGCAATTTATTTCGAGATGTTAATTATTGAATATTAATGGCCAGTATTCGTACACAAATATCTGTCTTCGATAATTACGATTGTATTCACAATTTTAATTGTTAATTTTGACAAAAAAAACGTTTTAAACGATATGAAACATACGAAAAATAAGATATAAAATAATGCATTTTTTCATAATTTTATTCTATACGACGTTGATAATAATTTTTTATCGAAGTAACGTTAACTGCCGCCAATAAAGACTAGTCACACTAATACTAGGTTAAGTAAATCTCATTCATTTCAATGTAATTTCGGTCGCACTAATTTTGCTTTCTGGTATTCGAAAAAAATTTCTGACATTATCTTAATTTATATAATCTTTTGATTATCTTAACAACATTTATGATACTATTTCATTAGAGTTAATACTAGTGGTTCTTGAATAGAGACACAAATAAGTATATTATAACTTCAAGGAAGATTAGCCGCCGAAAATATTAAAAAAAAACTAATCTATATCATTAAGTTGGCACAAATTATCTTGTTATTTTTATATAGAATCAATTTAAGTACTTTATTTGTCGATTATGTAGAAATTATGTCGTAGACATTTCGTGTTCTTAGTGATAAACTTTGGCTTGCTTTCTTAGTTAAAAAGAAATTTTAAAAGACAAGAGGAGCCTTAGATTTCTGACGGTGAAACATTTATCTTGCCGCTACGTAGTCCTCTAGCCCCGTGAAACAATGGGTAGGCATTTTTCCGGTGCACTTTACGATGCTTGGCCAGATGATCGCTACGTGCAAATTTTTTCGAGCATATCTCGCACGAATACGGTTTAATGCCCGAATGCGATCTTCGGTGCCTTGCCAGCTCATCCGACCGACTGAAACGCCATACGCAACCGTCCCAAGTGCACGCGAACGGTTTCTCGCCAGTATGTCGGCGTAAATGAGCTTTCAAATGAGATGCTTTGGCGTATACCTAAAATGAAAAGAAATAAATATTATATTTTAACTAGGACTCAATTTTTAAGAGAATTCTTCTTTTTTAAGAGAGAGTCAATCTAAAATTCATTAATCTTTCAGAAAAACTCGATTATGATATAAAGATGATTTTAGCCACAGATTATAATTATTTTTATCTTTTAAAAGACTACACAGAAAGAGAACGATCTTTCTGAAAATAATTTTGTTGAGAGAGAGAGAGAGAGAGAGAGAGAGAGAGAGAGAGTTAGTTCTCATTAAAATAATTATATAAAATACTTAAGCGTTGATGACAATGCTGTAAAAAGTTTTAACATTCTAACAATTAGTTTGAACGTCCTACATAATTATTTTGATGGTCGAAACAAAATTATTTTCAGATCTATAGCTAGCTAAATTTTTAGATACTTCAGCAGAACTGTTCTTTCTGTATATTGAACATATGAAATAACTAATAACATAGCTGACAAATAAATCTCGTAAAGTCTCAAGATTACTTTTAGACATCCTTGGTAAGTACATGGGAAGCACCGATCTTCGGACGCATTTGCTAAACTACGATTAGTGTAATCGTGGGTTGCTAAAGCGGCAGTAGCTGCTGATGAGATTAGGAGATTGTCGTTTAACTGGTTGTTGTTATAATCTGCAATTAAGATGCATTTTAATTGTCTTCATGTATAATTATTAAGATAATGATTTTAAATAGTATAATCTTGTTATTTTAAAACAATATAGTCTCTCATTATTCTCTTCTTTTCGTGTCGCAATTGAAAAATCCTCATCGCTTTAATGCTGACGTTATTTTGGTCTTAAAATGTACATCCTGTACCTATTGTATTTGTTCCTAATGTGTTTTCCAACGCTCGTAAATCGATGCCGAGTACTAGTAATGGTTCTTCATATTGTGGCATCTGTTGCGGATTCGACAGAGGCGGTAGATGCAAAAATCCTTCGCATCCTGCAGTGCACAATGGTGTTCTTTCCGGAAGACCGGAGTCCCAGCTCTTCTCTAGACACCAGTCCAGCTCTGAATCCAATTCACCCAATTCGCTAAAATAACCTGTGATTATTAAGCACACATTTTAAGAAAAGTCTGTTTGTATTAGAAGATTCTCGCGCGAAGCATAAAATCTAGAATTTTTTTTTCTAATGAAAGTCTAAGCAGATCTCACAATAAACGAGAATAATGTTGCATTATGTTGAACTTAGTTGCAGTCTGGTTTTTTATATATATATAAATTATAAAAAAAGGAGTACCTGATGTAGGGGTATTGGTGGTCGACCAGTCGTTCCAAGATGATTGCGGAGAACAAGTTAAATCAGTATAACAATCTGTCGGATTTATTATGTTTAATTGATTGTCGAATATTCCAAAGTCGTCGCTGAGCGTACTCGAGATTTCGTAATCGCTAGGTAGATTCGTCTTGATCGGGGAAAATAGCTGTCTCTCGATGTTAGTGTCCATTGTCAAGTCAAGAGTGGAGAACAGTTGCTCGTCCGTCATCTGTAGATGAAGATAAATATGTATATTTTTTTTAAATTGTTTTATAAGTTTGAATTTATAAATATTGACACGTGAATCAATACTCAATTCTCGTTTTAATGACAGTTTTGATTTATCCCGTTTATCCCAGGTTAATTCCAGTAAGTTTATCCCAGTTTTATCCCGTTCTTAAACAAATTGAACAGAATTTAATTGTTGCAAAAAAGTACGTGTAAAAAACGGTTGTGCCAAAATATTTAAAAATTAACTAGATATAGATCTGAAAACAATTTTATGAAGCTATCAAAATAATTTTATAGAAAGCTAAAACTGATTGTTAAACTGTAAACTTTGCAGTATTGTTTATTAGGTTTGAGCGTTCTGTGTAATTATTAGGTGTTAAACTTAATTCCTGCTGTTTTTTGTCTCTAAAATTGATTTGTTTCGAAGGGAAGATGAATGAATACCTTAATCAAAGTAATTTCCTCCATTTTCTACTTTATTACTAATTAATAATACTTTATTAATAATACTTTGATTAAGGTATATCCCTTCGAAACAAATCAATTTTGGAGACGAAAAACGGCAAAAATTAAGTTTAACACATAATATTTTGATGGTCTAATAAAATTATTTTTAGATTTGTATTTACCTAAATTTTTAGATGCTTTAACAAAATCGTTCTTTCCATATATGCATGCAGTCAAGTATGATATTGTTAAACGTAAAGTACATGTCGCATAGTTATGCAATTAAATACGACATTACGTTGTATTGTGTACTCACATCGAACGTCGTAGCTTCCTCGATCATGATATCGAAAAATTAAATCAAAACTAGGATGCAGCTAATCTCAAAAAATATGCTTTTCATACAAGTTGACGATTATACGCAACGAAAACTTTCAGAATAATTCCAACTGGCGTTTACATGATTGCTCTTAAGATTGACTCAATTGTCAATCGTGTTTCCCAATATCAATATAAGATTCTATTTATTGATCACCGCATCATTATTCGCGTGAATCTAACAAAGATAGATTTTGATTTGCTGTATATTTAGCACGATAAGAAGCCTAAGAACCGCTTGTATTAGATCATAATCGCAATCTTATGCGATTTGTCTCTTTAAAATTGAGAAGTAATAGCGAGCATTATAAGCATTCTAAGAAATGTACGATGCCACGTCTGCGATTTTTCTTTTCATAATCAAGAGACTTCGAGGTCTTTAAAATACAGAACTACGATAAAAACTAGTGACAAAACGTCGTAGAGTGCAAGATACACCTTCAAAATTTCGCGCGCGTCCAAACGTTGCGAAAGAGAGGAAACATGGAATAGAAAACACCGATTCGCTTGTTACGACCGATCGGTAGTCGTGTCAATACTGCAACTGGTGGTCGAATCCTCCGGGCGAGAGGACGTCGACGAGACCATATGACGAGAGAGTGTGTGGCGTATGGGTCCCCAGTTCGAGATAAGGATGCTGGCTTGTGCCACCCAGCGCCGTCACCGTGTCGATCCCCAGGGACCTGGCGATCGTACACGTCGCGTCGCCAGCTCGTCCCAGAACGTCGAGAAAGAACACCGACACCACCATTCTCAACGGCGATCCGTCGTTATTTTATCCCCTTCTGGTCCGCGTCAAGGATGGGATTAAATATTTCACAACAACTGCGAATTTCCTTTATAGTTATTTGAAAAAATTTTGTTCAAGTTTAAAGTTGAAGAGACCATAAATTATGTTGAAAGGTTTTTGTCGAATCTGACAGAAGATAAACTGTCGAAATAGATAAGCACCAAAATATAGTCCTAGAAGGACAGATATAACAATGTCTTAAGAAGTTTCAGAAAAGGAACAGTTACAATAGCTAAAAATATTCAGAAAATATTAGGAAAACTCGATCTACTTTAATGTTTTTTATGACAACTTGACATCATATTTAAATAATCAGTAATAATAATAATTACTGTTGATTTAAGAAAAGTTAATGTTTTCCAGATTCTCTCAGATTTCGACATTACTTGATTTGACTTCTCTCGTCAAAATAAGCTTTCAAATCCTGTGACAGCTACTTATAGCTACTTATAAGAATTAAAAAAAACATTCTTTTTAAAATAAACTAAGCAATCGTTTTTGCGATCATCACTTGAGTCTTATGAAACTCAGCTGTTGAAGTTGGCTCGCGACTCGCAATCGATACACATCGAACTTGATTTCCTCCCTACCGATCGGGCAGTTAGCCCGCTTATTTACGGTCCCTCGAGATGCAAATTAATCGGGCAGCGCGCCGGATAATCGCGATGCTCGGATGCTGGCTATCGGAACTGATTTCACCAAACGAATTGCGTTCACTGCCACACGGATTGAGGAAAGAGGGAAAGAGAGAAGACACCCTCTCTCTCTTTCTTTCTCTTGTCTTCGAGGATATCTCGAGGATGCCGTCTCACTGTCGTGCACGTGGCTGTTATAAATACATTGACAATTTCGATTTATGATATAATTTGAGGAGAGCAGGCTGCTGGATTCTTTTCGATCGCATGTACATGGACAGAAATATCTCGTAATATTATAAATTATAACGCTAAGCATATTAAAGAAATTTTCAACAGTCGGACGGCTTCGCTAAGTTATAAGTTGTTGCTGTAAAAATTTGCAAAAATGTTTAGAAACCTATATGTGGATTTAGAAATATACATGCGCGCTTAGCAGAAAAAATATCTTTACAACTGTTATAAAATTCTTCAATATAATTGATTTTGCCCTTAGTCCCTCACTGGATCCAAATGTACAAATCAATCTTATTAAAGAATCTTGCGGCAATTGCTGTCTCTGTTGAACGCAGCCATTGTTATATGCGTTATAAGGGATCCAGCGATTCTTGAATATCCTTGAATCCTAGGATTATCTTGAAATTTAATGTACTTCGAAAAATTTCTGAAATTTCAGGACTGACCTGGAATTTATGATAAGATATGCTATTTATGATAAGATTATTACAAATGGAAATGATGCTAGCAGCTTTGAGATTATGAAATCTATGTTCCATTTTATTTGCAATGTGTATACCCGTGATGTGATAAAACGCAATGTGATAAAACTTTATAAGCAAGTGTAGACATTGAAAATCAGATTAATAATTTAATTTTTCTATATATACGAACGAGACATTGTTTTCCTCAAATGCTTCCAAGACATCCCATACTTACCAAGATTCGAATTTTTTCTTGTGTAAAAGTTAATGTTTAACCCTTTATAACCCTATATCGAATTGAGCTGGACATAATGCGTTATTATAGTTTATCGGATAATTTTTCAAGCATTCGAATTGTTATATAATTATAAGTATAATCGATAAACTATATTTTTTTATTTCCATTCTCCTAGTAGTAATTAAAATTTTTTATTCATATTAGATCAACCGATTTGATGAACCGAAGAACGAAATACTTTCATTTATTTACGAGAAATAGTTTGAATTACAAAAGAAGCCAGAAAAGTTAGAAATAAATGTTTTTTCGCGAAATAGAAATAAAAAGAGTTAAAAATAAATTTTTTTTAAATTCTTTCAAAGATTTTAGAATTTTTTACTACTAGAATTGGAACACGTACGCAGATATTTATATTGTTTTTACATTATTGCATACATTTATTAAACATTGCAAAAGCTTAGAATGCGTATAGGTATATGACCGAGATATTATCTTTTCTAACCGCTTCCAAGATGTCTCATGTTCGAAAATATTTAAGATCCATGCAAGACATATAGTGTCTTTATTAAATATTATGCCAATGTTATTCAAGGTTCGAGTTTCCTCTCGTGTAAAAACTAATATTAAAAAATAAAAATCTTTTTGTACATTTTTGTAAAATTTTTTCAGCGATTGTACATAGAATTGAGTTAAAATTTGTGTTCTCTTGTATAAACGTTTGTATCAAATTTTTTACATGTTAAATATCATATAATTCGAAATTATTGAATAATTTTGTTAAATGGGTTATTTTGACTGATTTTTTTGCGTATTTTTTTACGTTGATTCTCAAAATGGAATTAGAATTTATCCTATGGTGGTACCAATTTTTTAAAACCGACGTATATCTTTATAAAAACTTACACTTGCTAATATATCGTTGTATGAAATCTTTTCCTTAATTATTTCTCTTTGTTCGAAACTTTTTATAAGTAGAAAATTGTATTAAATTCAGTAGCTATTTCCTATGAATTATTTATTTGTATTTATAAGCAGCAGAGATATACGTAAAGGAATTTTTTAATTTTTGCATCTTTTTTGTTCTCAAAGAACCCTACTCTCCTCATTTTGCAGATAGATTTGAAATTAGTGCAAAAAGTACTATGAGAGATCTTAACTGATTATATTTTAACACATATATATATATAAAAGTGAAATTTTATCGACCAGTGTTATTGATGAGAAGTATTATTACGATAGAATGTCCGAATTTACATTGGTTGTTTTCCGATTTGTTAGCAATATTTCCGCGAGCTGTTGAACCGGATGGAATCTTTCCGAATTATATTACCGTCGAAAAGGAAAAGAAACCGAGAGAGAGAGAGAGAGAGAGAGAGAGAGAGAGAGAGAGAGAGAGAGAGAGAGAGAGAGAGAGAACGAATCGCAAGTTCGATGATTTCGCATGCAACGTGTTGTGTTTCGCTGATGGCTTTGACCTAGAACGCAACTCGGGACCTGATAAAGGTGTCTCACTCGAGAGCCACCGCCATTAGGAGTTCGGTCGATCGTTTATCGATGCGAGGTTGACCTTAGATATATAACATTGCATGTATTGTCGCTCATTTGATGAGCTTAAAATCGCATTTGGTCAGAAAATAATATCACATAGGTAAAATTAATCTGACACCCGACTATAAGAAGATTCTTCAGACTTTGTTTCTTTTGATGTACTTTCGATTCGCCTCTGATCAATCTTGATGCAATTGTGAAGTAATTAAAGAAAGTGAAAATGTGAATCTTTATACAATTCGCAAGTAATTTGCCCATAGTGTTCTATACAGTAGAGACCAGTTGTCACAGTTTTAAATAATGATTTTTGTAGAGAATAGTGAATATAAGATTTTTAATTACTGTATACGTTATATAACATACCTATCTCTTAGGTATTAACCAGTTCATCGAAGTGATGTACTCGAAATTAATGTTTTTAGCCAAAACTGGTGAAAACGAATAATTTCGTATTTTACATGGAATGTATTCGGTATAAGGATTTTGTTAGATCGCTGGTAATGAATCCAGGATCAAAATTTTTAAAGTCAAAGTAACATGACGGTAAAAAAAAATTGTGTAGTACTTCTTTTTCGTTTATATATGAATTATTACCAGTAAACTGATTAACAAAAAAAAGATCCCTGTTGAAAAAACTAGTTTAGTAAAAAAATCAAAATAGTAATATATTTTATATGAGTAAAATGTACAAATAATAGTTTTTATGTCAATTCTATATTTCATGAAATAATAGTAATACAAGGAAAGTAGTTATTTTAATTATAAAATACATAATTTATTTTCGTATTATCGTTTCTATACGAAAAATGAAAAATATATCCATATGAAATATTATATTCGTAAACATATTCTTTAAAAACATGTCGATTTA
Source organism: Trachymyrmex cornetzi (assembly GCF_001594075.2). Lineage (NCBI taxonomy): Eukaryota > Metazoa > Arthropoda > Insecta > Hymenoptera > Formicidae > Trachymyrmex > Trachymyrmex cornetzi. The sequence continues at coordinate 2,361,530 of NW_017296741.1, read as the reverse complement.
AAGAGATTAAAATTGACTGTCACCTAATCCCGGCTCATTTTGGGTCAATCTATCTCGCATGGCCATTTTTAGTAAGAGATTGTATTCATAAACTTTGATACAATAATGATTAATTAACTACAGTAAAAATTATGTAAGTCTAAGACATATCATTTTCTACCATTATAGAAAATCGCGATTAATAATGTCAAAAACGAACTGAAAAACAAAAAAGATGAGAACAATTTATTCACCAACTTTATTTTCTTAAAAAAAAAGTCATTGTTAATAATATTTACACGACGCTTTTGGCATAAACCGTTTTATACGATTTAATATTGTAACTGCAATTTATAATAAAAAAAAAGAAAGGAAAACTTTCCCTTATATTGATTGAGTTATAAGCTCTTTGACAATTAACTCCATATAACAATCAGCCCCAATTCCCTATTTTAATACATCATTCTATAAAAATTGATAAGCGTAAAAATTTAAATAAAAGTAACAATAAACTAGCACCTTTATCTACAACCATTAACGCAGTTTGTAATAATCGACTCTTTGGGTTACTACTTATGTCAGAGGTATATTATCTCGCAATCTCTATATTGTTGGATATAGTCTTCTAACGTGCTAAGAGCCGATGATATGTAAGATATACGTAAGACAACACCCCGTTTGAAATATTAAATACATTGCAAAGAGTCTTGGGAATTAAACATCCTTGCATATTGCAGCGTCTTCTTGCTGCACATTGCAAAGAGATGATAAACGCTTTGACGCTATCCTTACACCAATTTTAAGATTATGCGATCAGCAGTGTCAAGGGTAACTTTTCATAGTTATGATTCTAAAGCGTTGTATTAGTATTGTAATACAACCGCTTATTGAGCGCTCAGTTGTTGCATCTGATTGGCATATTCCGTTAGATCTAAAAATATAGTACAAACAGGTACAAGTTTTAGAAGTTAATTGCATTAATTGTTACGTACCGCGTAGAAAGCGATATAAAAATGTTTGTTTCTTATGTAATAACATTATTGTGTATATTGTGTATACAAGATGAATAATGCTGCGCCTCTTGTAAAAGATGCAATATTGAATGTGTAATCTCTGCCGCTTTTTTATTTCCACGAGAATTCGGTGTCTGTTGACGTAGATATTCGGTTTTAGATTGGGGAAGCGGCGCTAAAAGGTATAGTTATCGTGGTTTACGTGGTGCGTTATGAAAAACAGACCACGGCTCGGTGACGACACAGTGATCCATCGGCCGCACGTTTATCTGGCGGATTGATTTTATTATCTGGCGACCGCGAGCAATCCGATATATCTTCGCGAGTGCTCGAATCCGTTGCACTTGCGTCCGTTTCGAGAATGAAGCCACGGAGAAAGAGGAAAAGTACGCGAGAAAATAAAATTATTCTTCTCTGAAAGAGGAGCTTTCTTGAAAGTTATACGTTCCTACATTATATACATAATTTTAAAGCATCTTTACGGAAAAATTGTATAAGAACCAAAGAAGCATTTAACAAAGTGCACCTGAAAGATTAAGATATTTTAAGAATTATTTTTAAGAAGCTTTTTTTAAACAGCTTTTTATATATACGTTTATAATACACATATATAAATAATACTAAGTAATATAACATAGTGATACATAAGGAACCCGATTCATTAAAGTACAGGAGGTATGTAAGAAAACACGATTAAATAAAGATTTTAATAAAAAAGAAACGGAGATATCTCGGTAGAGATATCCGCAATTATATCGACACCTAATCCGCTGGCACACACGGATATCGGATTGATTTCGTGTTTTATTGTGTCCAGAACGATATCTCACATTGACGTTCATATACGCTACGTAATATTCCGCGAACTTCGCGCTTTCATAACTCACGTGCGCAACTTTAACCCTTTCAGTACCCGTGCGCTATATCAGGTATCAATTTTCATCGGCTGCCGTATATCGCATCGCAGGTTCTTGTCAGGCAGTTCGATTTGATTCTTTCTGAACATTGGATCGAAACTAACTTAAAATATATTTTTAACTACTTTTTGTCAACATCGGATATAAGTACTCTTCTATTCGAGTTAATCATTCGAAAATTGTATCAAACGTATTATTATATTTTTTTCTAAATTTATTAAATCTTTTCGAATTTTAATGGATTTTACATGTATGAAACATTTTATGAAAAAGGTTTATCACTTTATCTTTATTGAAGAGAGTATGTACGAATATATATTCTCGAAAGTAACATTACATGCTTCTTAACATATATGTATTGTAATGTATCAACCAATGATTAGTAATAGTTCGTTTCGCGTGAAATTTATTATTCGTTCAGTGATAACACGCGCATTTATCTTGCGAGAGACGCATTTTAGATCCTGCGTCACTATGACCAGCACGAAACGCTGTTGTGCGCGTGTCATCTCATTTGGGAAATTAAAATCTCGATCACGCTTATTATAATGTCACATTTTACAGAAAATGATGATCGATAATTCTAACTATTTGACGTCAATAAAATACTTTTACGTACGGGAAAAATTTAGATTATTTTTGTATTTTTTAAGAGCTATATAAATTAACCGATTTTTTAAAATATCGATATGTCTTCTCTTATATATTTTTTTGATAACCCATTTGGCCCGTCAAACCGCAGTTTTACAAGCTCTCAAATAGGCAATATGTATATCTCACGGGACCAATCATCGTTCTATAGCGATGACAGTTCACGTGGAGGCAGTCTCCAATTTCCATGCGGACGTCGTCGTCACGCTAACTCGGTAACGAAGTGCAGGAGGTCTAGCAATATTCCCCGAATATTCAGGGAATAAATCAGTTCGATTGTCGGGCCGCCTAATCTACGGTGTATCCACGACGAGGAGCACCGGTCGTAATCTTAATGGAGCATAAAACAGCCATTACAGATGGCCCGCCGGGCGACAACACGCTGTAAATAATGTACGACGCTTCGCGGCATGCACCGGCGCAACGTTAAGCGCATCCATCGCACCCTCGGGCTGATAACTGCGCTTTTCTTCTTGGGTTTCGTGCATGCGTGCATGCGTACGCGCCAAGGATGCCTTCGATGCGGGAGATCTGTTCCCAATTCTTCACGCCTCTAATCAGAGTGAGTGTGACACCAAATTAATTTAAATAGTTAAAACACATGTTGATTATATTATAAAAATGTAGACGGTCCAGTTATGTAACTATTCTGTCCTATTACTGTCTGGATCTGCTATTTTCAATTCAACAATTGTGATTACGGCAGTAATCAGAGATTTACAAAACCACCAGATATCGATTTCCACACTGAAAGAAAAGATTGGTTGCTGGAACAATTTAGATAGTAAAATATGGCATAGCATTTTTACATGGCTGCAGCAACCAGTTTTTTTGTTGTAGCAGCAAATTTTTAGTTGCGTTAGTCTACCGAAATCATACACTGACATTGCGGATAGGCTAACACAACTAAAAATTTGCTACTACACCAAAAAATGGTTGCTGCAGTCATATAAAAATGCTATGCCATATTTTACTATCTAAATTGTTGCAGCAAACAATCTTTTTTTTCGATGCATGTACGGATTTTAAAAAATTCTTATCCTCCATATTGGATCCACCATTTTAAATTGCACATTTTTTACTTCAGATTTGAAATTGGTGACCAAAAAAAACTTCACAACATGCCTCTGTATTCGATGGCTATGTGTTATACTCGACAGGATGTCGCGCGCTGCTTTGGCGCTTTAAATTCAATAACTTTTAAACAAAAATGGTTGGAAATTAGTTTTTCCAACCATTTGTTTAGAAGTTATTGAATTTAAAGCCAAAAAGGATTTAAACTAGAAACATACAACTATAATAAGTATAATTTGTCAGACATTTTTTACGATTTTTTTCTTTCGAATTATTTGGTTTTATATTTCAAAATTTATCAATTTTATTCCGGTTTTTTACGATTTTTCTAAAGTTTTTTGTTTGCGGTTTGCATAAAACATTTTTATAAGCATCAAAAAAATATTTTTAGTATTGTTGGAACATTTCTCAGTTAAATGTCGCAAAACAGACCTCGATATCATTTTTTGTTTAGCCGGAAAAAAGTTACTTCTGGAAAAAATTGTTTTTACGATTATTTCAAAAATGGAGGGTGATGGAAAAAATGGACAATGTAATCGTTTTCAGCGCATCAAAATCCTACGGAAAGATCTTTCAAAGTTCAATGCACAAGATCCCCCTAAATTTTGTCGGCCTGTATCATTTTATCATAATATTTTACTATACTAAAAGTAGGGGAGGCCAAGCGGGGATTTTGGGATTTACTCGAGCGCGTCAGAATAACATAAAGGGGGAAAGCTTGCACCCTAATAAGTACCCCCACCACATATTAAACCTCTATATAGAGCCGGGGGTCCAGGAGAGCCCGTCAAATTAGTATCTAACTCGAGCGCGTCAGATTAAGGTATGGTGTGTTAATTACAT